>NC_090266.1:258012770-258317174 GCF_040414725.1 Anabrus simplex
GCCAAAAATCATTATAGAGAGGAAGAAGAAAAGAAACTTATAGAACGTGCCAGTCTAGATCCTTACCTGGCTCTGAAGCCTAGACAACCGAAGTTCTCCAGGAACTTACCAATGGAAGTTTGGGAAAAGCACTTGAGTGCAGTGCTTCAAGAGAGAGAGACACACGACCTACTAATTATTTCGTGCCAGTTTTTCAAATAATCCCTGAAATTGACGAATTTTCAATTAATGAGGTTGTATCAACTATTACAGCATCTAAAGATAACAAGGCATGTGGCCCAGATCACATTTTTAATGAACATCTTAAAGCTGCTCTCCCAAAATTGGGTGAATCGATCACTCGCCTAATGAATGAATGCTTGCGGCAAGGTAGGATACCAGACAACTGGAGAAAATCTACTATTAAAATGCTATATAAAGGCAAAGGTGATACCGCAGATCCCAACTCATATAGAGGAATAGCGCTAGAGTGTACTCTACTAAAGACTTTAACTTCATTAGTGGGTAAACGTCTCATTAAACTGGTGGAAAATAACCTACCGGAGTCGCAATTCGGATTTAGAAAAGGGAAATCAACGACTTTAGCTATCCGCTATCTCCAGAATGACATAGAAGAAGCCTTAAAGAAACCAGGAGGTAAATTGCATGCCATCTTTATAGATTATTCGAAAGCTTTTGACACCATAAGCAGAACCATACTGTTAGAAAAATTGGAGAGTTTCATTGGTAGTACGAACTACCTTATACCGCTGATTAGGAACTTACTGCTCAACAATTCAATAGAAGTAGATGATGGCATTACCAAATCTATTATTTTGGAACAAACAGCCGCGGTATTACAGGGAGACCCGTTAAGTCCATTATTATTCATCATTGCGACAGCAGACATAGTAGATTTGGTAAACCAGGAAAGCGTCAAACTATTAATGTACGCTGACGATATGGTCTTAACATCAACGTCAGAGAAGGAACTCCAGGAATCATTCAACCAAATAATAGGCTGGATAAAGAAAAATGAGCTCAAACTGAATGTAGAAAAAACAGTGTCCATGACGTTTAGAAGAGGGGGACCTCATGGAATCTTCTATTGTGAAGACCAAGAACTTAAGTCCGTAAAGCATTTTAAATACTCGGGCGTAATTTTTCAAACCCAAGGTAATGTTTTCACCCTCCATCTCATAGACCGTCTAAATGCATCTATGAAAGCAATATCTGACATTAAGCACCTGAGAAACTTGTCTTTAGAAACGGCCATAAAACTCTTTCATCTAAAAATCAGCCCTATAGCAACATATGGCTTGGAAAACATTTGGGAACATTTGAGTATGAAACAGTTAGATAAAATCGAGAAGTTGAAGGCAATCTACTTGAAACGGGCTCTGTGCCTCTCCAAATATTCTCCTTCCCGGCTCGTGTATGAGCTATCCAGAGAGGGATTTTATGTGGAAGAGCTAAGGTTACAGTTGTTACTTCCAGCAACAACACCCTATATACATCTGCTTCGAGACCTACGATCGAAGAAGGCTGACATCTGGGAAGATTTCTACTCTACCGATGCCATGCTAAATCGCGAGTGGGTTCAAGGTGGATATGAACTGCGACACCTGCTGACAAGGTTCTCCGTTCATGGGTTCCATTATAAACTGTGTAATATTAAGCGTTATCATGAACCAGGTTTGAACTGTGTATGTTTAAGATGTGGTGCACACTGTACTAGGTACCATGTTTTAAATTGTAAACAGCGATCAGAATCACTGGTGAAATTTTGCAACGAAGACTAATGCTCTATATAGTAATTCTTTGCACATTGTGCGCGTTAAATAAATTATTATAAATCTCCCTCACTATCCAGGCAGTAGGATTGGAACACGAAGCGGTGTGGAGAGGACAGCTGCGATCGACGCGACATCTTGCGGTGAACGTTTCTCTTCTTCTACTGTGTAATGGCGGAAAGGGACGTGTCTTTGAACAGCTGTTTTCTAGCCGTGTACTTATAAAACTCACCGTGATAAAGACCTGCAATCACACATTTCCTTAATTTATAAAATAAAATAGGTCTAAATTATGTACGGTCGTACAGTAATAAAATTCTATAAAAAATTTCCGGAACACTTGATTGTACAAAATGTGTTGTTCATACATTCTTTTTTATTAGTGCACATATTTTTTGTGAGGGAATTAGATTAAATTTAAAGGCTTTGGATGTTTCTCGACCAATGAATGACGAATTATGATCATTATAAAATATCAAAGCCATTTCTTATTAACAGTGCTGATGTAGTTAATTTTATTATTATTAATAATTATATGCATTCGTATCAGCACACACTTTATTAAAACACAACCGGTTTTCGGACACTAAGATCCATCATCAGTGTTAAAATTTAAATTTAATTTCACATAAGTGTGTCGTCAAAATTGGTTAAAAAGAGTTTAAAATGTAGCCCTGTTGACATCAACTGTAAAATAAGAAAAAGAAAAAACAAGTGTAAAATGTGAAAATAATACATTGCAACTTACAATGTTGTTGTAAAAGGTATGGACATATCATAGGACAAATGGACAAATGTCCATACCTTTTACAACAACATTGTAAGTTTAAAGGTATTATTTTCATAGTTTACACTTGTTTCTTCTTTTTCTTATTTTACAGTTGATGTCAACAGGGCTACATTTTGAACTCATTTTAAAAGTTAGGAACACAAAATTGAAGATATTAACCATCAATGAGGACATTAAGTTCAACCACGAATGCTTAAAGCGTAACTTAACACCTAATTTTGTTAATCTGAAAAATGGAAGGAAATTAGGTAAATGGGATACAACTAATGTTACTTTCTTTGTACCAACAGAGTATTTAATAACATTCATTCATTAATTATGGTACAGCCCCAGCATTTGCCTGGTGTGGAAATGGGAAACCACAGAAAACTATCTTCAGGGCTACCGACAGTGGGGTTCGAATCCACTATCTCCAGAATACTGGATATGGCCGTACATAAGCGACTGCAGCTATTGAGCTCGGTTTGCCTTTTTTTATCCTTTACCTTGGAAAGCATACGATTTTTCAAACCTGAAAATTATTTTACAATCATCATCTCTGATTCTACTGTGTGTACGCTTATATTACTCAACAATAAGAGCTTTTCTTCTGGTTATTCTCCTACACTACCGCATTAGTTTACGACACGAATTTTTAAAATGTTTTTATTCCGTATTGTGTTCGTTGCACTAATCTAGAAATGTAGTGCGTGTCATTATTCCTTCAGATATGTCTTCAGAACGGGATCAATCTTCACAGCCAAACACACTCAGACAGTTCCTAGGAGACAGCTGAGAATGTATAGTTCAATGGTTTAATACTGGAATCCAGACGCACATATGCATCGACACACACACAAAAACACACACACACACACACACACACACACACACACACACACACACACACACACACACACACACACACACACACACACACACACACACACACACACACACACACACACACTCTACAAGGGTAAGTTCTCTCTGGGTTTAGGACTGACAGCTAGGAAGCACTGGAGAGTAGAATAGCAGTAGAGTAGAATAGAGTAGAGTAGCACATTACTAGTTACCTAAAGTGTATTATTATTATTATTATTATTATTATTATTATTATTATTATTATTATTATTATTATTATTATTATTATTAATGTTATTTGTTTTACGTCCCACTAGCTACTCTTTTACGGTTTTCGGAGACGCCGAGGTGCCGGAATTTAGTCCTGCAGGAGTTCTTTTACGTGCCAGTAAATCTACCGACACCAGGCTGACGTATTTGAGCACCTTCAAAATACCACCGGACTGAGCCAGGATCGAACCTGCCAAGTTGGGGTCAGAAGGCCAGCGCCTTAACCGCCTGAGCCACTCAGCCCGGCTTTATTATTATTATTATTATTATTATTATTATACCGAGCTCGATAGCTGCAGTCGCTTAAGTGCGGCCAGTATCCAGTATTCGGGAGATAGTAGGTTCGAATCCCACTGTCGGCAGCCCTGAAAATGGTTTTCCGTGGTTTCCCATTTTCACAGCAGGCAAATGCTGGGGCTGTACCTTAATTAAGGCCACGGCCGCTTCCTTCCCACTCCTAGCCCTTTCCTGTTCCATCGTCGCCGTAAGACCGATCTGTGTCGATGCGACGTAAATCAACTAGCAAAAAATTATTATTATTATTATTATTATTATTATTATTATTATTATTATTATTATTATTATTATTATTATTATTATTATTATTATTATTATTATGCTATTTTGCTTTACGTCGCACCGACACAGATAGGTCTTATGGCGACGGTGGGATAAGATAGGCCTAGGAGTGGGAAGGAAGCGGCCGTGGCCTTAATTAAGGTACAGCCCCAGCATTCGCCTGGTGTGAAAATTGGAAACTACGGAAAACCATCTTGAGGGCTGCCGACAGTGGGATTCGAACCCACTATCTCCCGGATGCAAGCTAACAGCTGCGTGTTCCTAACCGCACGGCCAACTCGCCCGGTATTATTATTATTATTATTATTATTATTATTATTATTATTATTATTATTATTATTATTATTATTATTATTATTATTATTTACTACTTGTTTAACGTCGCACTAACACATCGGAGGGTTTTGGCGACGGAAGGGTGGGAAAGGGTTAGGATTGGGAAGGTAGCACCCATGACCTTAATTAAGGTACAGCCCCAGCATTTGCCTGGTGTGAAAATGAGAAACCACGGGCTGCCGATGGTGGGATTCGAATGCACTATGTCCCGAACGTAAGCTCTCAGCTGCGCGCCCTTAACTGCATGGCCAACTCACTCGGTTTTATTATTATTATTATTATTATTATTATTATTATTATTATTATTATTATTATTATTATTATTATTATTATTATTATTATTATTATTATTAAAACACGAGGAAGATAATTCCCTGGCGCTAAGCACCCTTTTAAACATTTTGCCTTAGTGTCATCTAGTGGTGAAGCGTGAACTCCGTCAAGGTACCACTGCTGGTGTTTGGTTCAGTTTCGTAAGCCTATCCATATGCTTCGCTCTAACGACTGATGTTGCCACCTAGGGGTTTGTGCTTGAACTTTGAATGAAAATTATAACTTTTAGGGATCGTGCATCTTCTTTTCCTTAATATGAAGTTGCCACTACTTGTGCCCAATCAGCAGCCAGTATAAGGACGCTGGCATTGCCTTCTAATGTCGTATCCTTCCTCGTCGACTTGAGTGAGGACCTGAATGTCCAGGCGGCTGGCTACTTGGGGGAAATGGTAAGCTAGTCTGATTGCCTCTAATATTACTTTAATACATACTGGCAGACGGAGGTATTTTTTATCGATCTATTATGTAAAGTCTAGTGTAGGAAACTGGTCAAAATCACTTTTAATCATGTAAGATTACCTTCATTAAACGCCTTTCTTCTAATACAAATGTAAGAGCCAATCAATAGTTATTATATTATAAAGAAAGCACGGGTGTGATCACTCGTTTCCCTTTAAAATACTCTCTTTTCAGTGACAAGAAATTTTCAAAATTTAACCTAATATCTTCGCCTGAAATTCCCCCCCTTTTTTTCATAGTCACACCGTAGCGTGGGCTTAACCTCTGTGTTCCCGGGCTTTCGTGTCCCATTGTCCGGCTCCAAGGCTAAATGGTTAGCGTGCTGGCCTTTATTCACAGGGGTCCCGGGTTCGATTCGCGGCAGGGTCGGGAATTTTAACCATAATTGGTTAATTTCGCTGACACGGGGTCTGGGTATATGTGTCGTATTCATCATCATTTCATCCTCATCACGATGCGCAGGTCGCCTACGGGAGTCAAATCAAAAGACCTGCATCTGGTGAGCCGAACTTTTCCTCGGACACTCCCGGCACTAAAAGCCATACGCCATTTCATTTCGTGCCCCATTAGAAGTTGTTGTTACGCAATTTCTTGGGGATCGTGAATGACGTTTCCGATTTCCCTATTCCTTTTGTTGCTGGCCTTCTTATAAATTTAATGCGATTTTATTGTTGGATGAAGTATTTCTCGTCCCTTCTTATTGTCAGCTTTGCTTCTGTTTTCTTCGGGGTTCTCTCCGCTCTTGGAAGTTGTGTGGTTGTTGCATTTCTTAAGTTATTAAGATGTAAACGAGATTTGATAGAGTGCTCAACCCGTACCTGCAGACTACGAAAACTGAAGGTATCGGCCAAAGATAGATAACGGCCACGAAGGGCGTGAAAATGAAAGACTTCCTACCCCTCGCAACCTAATAGCATCGCGGTAGGAAAAGAGCAAGTGTTGGCCGAGGGTGGTTGGATAGGTTAGATGAAGGCGAGGATCCTGGCACAAGTAAGTGGAAGCAATGCCAAGACTCAGCTAAAAGGTTCCATGGTCGCCAACCCACGCTCCCACGTCGAGAGCCCCATTTAGTCTCATCTTGCGACAGGCAGGGCATCCCGTGGATGTTATTCTACCGCCCCCTCTCACAGCGGGATGCAAACTATCACATAATGTATCTCGACACGTGCGACCGAGTGCTTCCTATTATCACTGAAATAAGTCGAAGTTCGGCTTGGCGACACTAGGGCGACCGTTTTCAATTTTTACAAGTGGTACTGGGCTGAGAACAGGCAACTGTGTGGGTCGTAATTGCTCTGTTTGGCGATCCATGACAGCACGGTACCAACACAGTGGGCACACATGTGAAAATACCCAACTGCTCCGCAGTGCTAATGGAATGGTTTATACTGTTTGGCGATCGCGGACGACACGGCATGGTCGAGACACAGGCACTGCACAGTCCTATATGTGAAAATAGGCCTTTAGTGCACATCATTCGAGTTTATGCCGTATAGGCGACCTGCTCTTTTGTGATGATAATGCTGAACACGGTACAAACACCCAGTCCCCAAACCACAGAAATTAACTAATGAAAGTTAAAATCCTCGGCCCGGCCGGGTATTGACCCCTTGGACCAAAGGCCAACCAGCCGGACACTCTTGAGTGGCATGACTCACTGTTTGCCTCTGAGCGCCGCAGTCACAACATGGTGAACGTCTTTTTTTATCCGATTTATTTTGGTTCAAATTCCTCTAGGCTAAAACTGTATTTCAGGGGAGCAAATACAATAAAAGTTGCTTTATTTCAGAAATGTTATTACGATTTTTGTTCAGTGACTCTCTGGAATTGTTTTAAGAAATTCATGGAAATTTCAATATTATCCGTTCTATAGTATGTATGATAGAGGAACGTATTAATTTATGTTGAGAAAATGAAATGTTAGAAACTACGATGAAAGTACTTCATTGTGAATGCTCATACAACGAAGCACTTATTTGCTAACCAAATATTGAACTGTAGACTGTTATAACAATGTTACCCACATAAAGAATAGTATTTTCTCAACAAATTTGTGGAAACCGAACATAATATATACCGGATGGTTCACCAGCCCCTTATTTTTTCGGAGATAGTCAACCCAACTAACGCGTGTAACCTAATTATCCTTATAATTTACTTTTATGGACACCAAATAACTTGAAATATCTCCTTATGGTCGATAAGGCTCTCCGCTACCTGTGTGTAATCACTGTAAATTGATCCATGGGCCTGGCAAAGGAAAAACTTCTTCTTCCTTATCTGTTTACCCTCCCGGGTCGTTTTTTTCCCTCGGACTCAGCGAGGGATCCCACCTCTACCGCCTCAAGGGCAGTGTCCTGGAGCTTCAGACTCTGAGTCGGGGGATACAACTGGCGAGAATGACCAGTACCTCGCCCAGGCGACCTCACCCGCTATGCTGAACAGGGGCCTTGCGGGGAATGGAAATATTGGAAGGGATAGACAAGGAAGAGGGAAGGAAGCGTCCGTGTCCTTAAGTTAGGTACCATCCCTGCATTTGCCTGGAGGAGAGTGGGAAACCACGGAAAACCACTTCCAGGATGACTGAGGTGGGAATCGAACCCACCTCTACTCAGTTGACCTCCCGAGTCTGAGTGGACCCCGTTCTAGCACTCGTACCACTTTTCAAATTCCTTTTCAGAGCCGAGAATCGAACCAGGGCCTCCGGAGGTGGCAGCCAATCACACTAACCACTACACCACACAAGCGGACGAATTATTACACACTGGCAGAAAAAATTATTTTTATGAAATTTATCCTTGTGAGAGAATACAACATGGGCATTGATTTTTACAGAACATATTTCTTTGATTTTATTAAATTGAAGGTTTTGCAATGTTCGCGTACGAGATGCAGCGAAAGGTGCTATTACTAAACTAATTTTAACTATGTATTATACAACAGATAAATTACATCCAACATAAGCAACTATTCTATATTGTTAAATTATATTAATTTATTCATAAAATGGAAGAAACTGGGATTATTTTACGTGGCGTTGGTAATTTATTTTTCTACTTTCACTCGGTCCCAACAGATAGTCCTATGATACCGAAAACACACTAAAAGAAGTCCTTCAAAACGTGCGAGGGCCTTTTCAAAAGTTGAAAGATGAGGTGCGACATTGAAAGAAAAGCTGCGTGCATTATGATGGACGTTGGGTCTGATGGGTTAATAAGATCAGACCGTATTCAGTGATTCAAGAATCCAAATGAGTTATTGATATCAAGACGTGTCCAGTGA
The DNA here is from genome assembly GCF_040414725.1 of Anabrus simplex. Lineage (NCBI taxonomy): Eukaryota > Metazoa > Arthropoda > Insecta > Orthoptera > Tettigoniidae > Anabrus > Anabrus simplex. Next base: position 258,021,435 of record NC_090266.1, read on the forward strand.
TTCAAGAATCCAAGATCAGGACGTGTCCAGTGATTCAAAAATCCAAATGAGTTAATACGATCAGGTCGTGTCCAGCGATTCAAGAATCCAAATGAGTTAATAAGAACAGGACGTGTCCAGTGATTCAAGAATCCAAATGAGTTAATAAGATCAGGACGTGTCCAGTGATTCAAGAATCCAAATGAGTTAATAAGAACAGGACGTGTCCAGTGATTCAAGAATCCAAATGAGTTAATAAGATCAGGACGTGTCCAGTGATTCAAGAATCCAAATGAGTTAATAAGATCAGGACGTGTCCAGTGATTCAAGAATCCAAATGAGTTAATACGATCAGGTCGTGTCCAGTGATTCAAGAATCCAAATGAGTTAATAAGATCAGGACGTGTCCAGTGATTCAAGAATCCAAATGAGTTAATAAGATCAGGACGTGTCCAGTGATTCAAGAATCCAAATGAGTTAATACGATCAGGTCGTGTCCAGTGATTCAAAAATCCAAATGAGTTAATAAGATCAGGACGTGTCCAGTGATTCAAGAATCCAAATGAGTAAATAAGATCAATCAATCACTACTGATCTGCGCTTAGGGCTGTCGCTCAGGTTGCGGATTCTCTATCTGTTGTTTTCCTAGCCTTTTCTTGAGTGATTTCAAAGAAATTGGAATTTTATTGTACATCTACCTTGGTAAGTTACTCCAGTCCCTAACTCCCCTTCCTATAAATGAATATTTCCCCCAATTTGTCCTCTTGAATTCCAACTTTACCTTCATATTGTAATCTTTCCTACTTTTACAGTCACCACTCAAACTTATTCGTCTACTGATGTCCTCCCACGCCATCTCTCCACTGGCAGCTCGGAACAGTTAGTCGAGCAGCTCGTCTCCTTTCTCCCAAGTCTTCCCAGCCCGAACCTTGCAACATTTTTGTAACGCTACTCTTTTGTCGGAAATCGCCCAGAACAAATCGAGCTACTTTTCTTTGGATTTTTTCCAGTTCCTGAATCAAATAATCTTCGTGAGGGTCCCATACACTGGAACCATACTCTAGTTGGGGTGTTATCAGAGAATTATATGCCCTCTCCTTTACATCCTTACTACAACCCCTAAATAACCTCATAACTATGTGCAGGAATCTGTACCCTTCATTTACAATCATATTTATGTGATTACCCCAATGAAGATCTTTCCTTATATTAACACCTACATACTTACAATGAACCCCTAAAGGAACTTTTACCCCATCAACGCAGTAATTAAAACTGAGAGGACTTTTCCTATTTGGGAAACTCACAACCTGACTTTTAACCCCGTTTATCATCATACCATTGCCTACTGTCCATCTCACAACATTATCAAGGTCATTTTGCAGTTGCTCACAATCTTGTAACTTATTTATTACTCCATGCAGAATAACATCATCCGAAAAAGGCCTTATGTCTGATTCCACTTCTTTACTCATATCATATATATACCAGGTGGCTCCCGAACGTCGTACTTTCTACTTATGAAATTCCCGTATGCACAAATGATGAATGGGATTTCTACCAACTGATTTTTACAGGGGTACTACTGCCAGCGGGCAAGTTACGTCAGAATATGAAGATATAAGTACCGCACTGGCGCTCGCAGCATGTTCCTCAGCGCTATCGGTCTAATGCACCCCTTGCCTTAGTAAACCTCGTTTTCCACAGCATTGTTCTAGGCTAGTGTATGGTACAGCCGCACTATATTTGCTGTCTGCATATCGGCAATGACTAGTGTGTTCAGCAGCGACGAATACACATGCATTGTTTTAATCTGGACAACCTTGTCGGAATGCAACCGAAGCTCCAAACAGACGTATGCCTTCTACACACGTCTTTCGCTGAACAGTATTAGATTTAGTTTCATACAAGCAACTCCTTTATCGAGTGGAATGTCTACACGTGTGTAAATTAATAATTCAATTTCCTTTACTGCATATTTGGCCTGTTTGCAAACAGTAGCGGCGATTAGGGGGTTGGGCGAGGAGGGACAGCCCCCCCCCCTCACTTTGTGGAGTAAACATTATATTTTTATTCCACATTAGTCAGCTGTAACTAAGAATTATTTAGAAAAAGCTATTTGTACTATTCTTGTTGTCTTATCTGCTAATTCTTTCCTTTATTTTCTTTCATTGTTAACATAATAATTGGCGGAAATACGCACGAAATACCGTTCGTCGCGGCTAACCGATTTGTATAGCGCTGCATCAAGTAGTGGAGACTTTGCATGTGCTGTGAGGAAGGGTAGTAGGGGTACATATTTTTTTGCCGAAGATATGGAGACTGAGTTATAATTAACCCGCCTGCCACGCGCATTCATCAGTCTGGCAGTCTCTTTAGTGTCCGTTAGTTTCTTGGTGTGTATTCAAATACTAAACGATTTTAATTGCATAATCATGCCGTACTTTTATTTAATTCTACCGGGCGAGCTGGCCGTGGGGTTAGGGGCGCGCAGCTGTTAGCTGCACCCGGGAGATAGTGGTTCCGAATCTCACTGTCGGCAACCATGAAGATGGTTTTTCGTGGTTTCCCATTTTATACCATGCAAATGCTGGAGCTATACCTTAATTAAGACCACGGCCGTTTCCTTCCCACGCCTGATCCTTCCCTGTCCCATCGTCACCGTAAGTCCTATCTGTGTTGGCGCGATGTAAAGCCAATTGTAAAGAAGTATATTTAGTTGTAATTATAATTTCAACAGGAGATAATACCAACTTTACTTTCACCGGACTAAATTCTTTCGTTTGTGTTATGTTATTTATTATGTAAATGTAATTAACCTGCCCCGTGGTTTATTTGTAATAATAGTTTATTTGAGATTTTGATTCAATGCTGTATAATAAAATTTTCACCAGGTCTCACAAACAAGCCACGGGTGGAAGGTAAAGGCTTCCACTATCCTTAACCTCGGCACTTGATGGGGGTTGGGTGGTTAGCTCTACGCCCGGTCGCCTTTGCCCCCAGGAATTAACCTGGTACTCATTTTTGGTGTAGGCTGAGTGAACCTCAGGGCCATATGCACCCCCGGAAGTGGAAATCTCGCTTCTTCGATATGAACCCGCGTCCTTCCGGGTGAACCGAGCACTTCTTGACCACCTCGGCCAGGCAGCCCCTAAAAAACATAACACAAAAGAAAGTATTTAGCCCAGTGAAAAAAACGTTGCTCTTATCTCCCGTTGAAATTACAATTGAATATTTTTTACAATTGGCTTTACGTCGCACCGACACAGATAGGACTTATGGCGACGATGAGCCAGGAAAGGGCTACGCGTGGAAAGGCAGCGGCCATGGCCTTATTTGTGGAGTAAACATTACATTTTCATTCCATATTAGTCAGCTGGAATTAAGAATTATTAAAAAAGCTATTTGTACAAGCCTTGTTGTCTTATCTGCTAATTCTTGCCTGGTGTAAAAATGGGAAACCGCGGGAATCCATCTTCAGGGCTGCCGACAGTGGGATTCGAAACCACTATCTCCCGGGTGCAAGCTCTCGGCTGCGCGCCCCTAACCCCACGGCCAGCTAGCCCGGTACAGTTAAATAGAAGTACGGCATGAGTATGTAATTAAAAATCATTTAGTATTTGAATACCATTAAGAAACTAACGGACACTAAAGAGACTGCCAGACTGACGTATGCACGCGGCATGTGGGTGAATTATAACTCAGTCTCCATTTACCAATACTACCCCTCCTCACAGCACGTACAAAGTCTCCACTACTTGCTGCAGCACTATACAAAAGGGTTAGCCCCGACGAACGGCATTGTGTGCGTATTTTCGTCAATAATTATGTTAATAATTAAAGAACATAAAGGAAAGAATTAGCAGATAAGACAACAAGGCTTGTACAAATAGCTTTTTTAATAATTCTTAATTCCAGCTGACTAACATGGAATGAAAATGTAAGGTTTACTCCACAAAGTGGGTTGAGGAGCCATTGTCCCTCCTCGCCCCCCTCCCTAATCGCCGCTACTCTTTGTAAGCAGGCCAAAGATGAAGAAAAGGAAATTTAATAACTTATTAATTTACACACGTGTAGATATTTCACTCGATAAAAGAGTTGCTTGTATGAAACTGAAGCTGATACTGTTCAGCGAAAGACGTGTGTAGAAGGCATATGTCTGTTTGGAGCTTCGGCGGCATTCCGACAAGGTTGTCCAGATTAAAACAATGTCTGTGTATTCGTCGCTGCTGAACACACTAGTCATTGCCGATATGCAGACAGTAAATATAATGCGGCTGTACCATACACTAGCCTAGAACAATGCGGTGGAAAACGAGGCTTACTAATGCAGGGGGTGCATTAGACCGATAGCGCTGCGAAATATGCTGCGAGCGGCAGTGCTTTTCTTATCTCTTATCTTATATCTGTGAAAATCAGTTGGTAGACATCCCATTCATCATTTGTGCATGCGGGACATTTATAAGTAGAAAGTACGGCGTTCAGGAGCCGCCTGGTATATAAGAAAACATAAAGGTCCAATAATACTGCTTTGAGGATTTCCCCTCTTAATTATTACATGGCCGCCTACTGATATTTTCTGAGATCTATTTTCTAGAAATATAGGAACCCCCTCACCTGCGAATCATGTGACTTTGCCGCGTTGGGGCGGCTTGCGCGTCCCAATTAAGCAGATAGCCGAGCCGCAGGTGCAACCATGTCGGATGGGTATCTGTCGAGAGACCAGACTAACGAATGGTTCATCGAAAGTGAGGCAGCAGACTTTCGGAAGTTATGACGGAGGCAGTCTAAATCATTGACTGATATGGCCTTGTAATAATACTCAACATGGCTTAGCTCTGTTGATACTGCTGCATGGCTGAATGCAACCGGAAACTACAGCCGTACCTAACTCCCGAGGACATGCAGCTCTCTCTGTATGAATGATGTACTGATGATGGCTTCCTCCCGGGTAAAATATTCCGGAGGTAAAATAGACCCCCATTCGGATCTCCGGGTGGGGACAACACGAGAGGGGGCGATCTCCAGGAAGATGGATATTAACATTTTGCGAGTCGGAGCATGGAATGTTAGAATTTTTAATCGTTGTGGTCGGTTAGAGAATCTGAAAACGGAGATGGATAGACTAAAGTTAGATGTAGTTGGTATAAGTGAAGTACGTTGGAAGGAAGAGTATGACTTTAGGTCAGGCGACTACAAAATTTTCAACACAAAATCAAACAGGGGAAATGCAGGAGTTGGTTTAATAATGAATCATCAAATAGGGCAGCGGGTAAGCTACTACGACCAGCATAGAAAAAGGATTAATGTTGTTAAGACAGACACCAAACCAATGTTCACTACAATAGTGCAGCTCTATATGCCTATTAGTTCAGCGGATGATGAGGTAATCGGAAGAATATTGTACCAGGAAAAGTTGTGGGCAAAGGGCATGAGTAGGACCTCAGGGAGTGGAACTGGGTTTTGGAGCCGATACAGAGAAGGATAGTCTCGCAGAGCGAATAATAGATGGTAAATAATTTTTTTTCTTAAAACGATTTATTAATTTTTCACCCTGCGGTATGATTATTGACTCAAATTTTGCATAGAAATTAAATGTCGAAAATAATCTCCTTAAAAAAAGGCATAAATATCATTGGTTTTAAAGTCTTTCATATGTGGGAATTTCCACCTAAAGTCTTTTTAAACCTAAGCACACTTTTATAATGAGAAATTATCAAAGTTTTCAGTTCTCAGTTCGTCAATCTCGATATATAGCACACTTGAAAGCCTACAGTCTTTCTACTGAAATTAAATTTATCACTTTTGAGAAATTATGAAAATTGTTCACACGCGACACTGAAGTTTCACTGTTCAAAATAAATGAAAAGGTTTAGTCAGTTTGTTACTCACTTATGACAAGAACTGTTGCTACCAAATGTCGAAAGATGGACGTCTTGAATGTTCCATGTAGAATCAGGATTGGCGATGTTGACGTTCCCAATGAGGTGATGACGGCTGGAACTGGATCACGTTGAGTTGTAGCTTGTTCGGGTGATTTTCGCACACGAAAATGGCGTATGAAGAATCACAGTCCTTTCTGTACGAAATGCTATTTACAGTCGTTATTGAAACGTTCATAATCACACAGTTCACATAAAAAAAAAGAAAGTAAGTCGATAAGCACAGTCTTTGAACACAGTCTGAAGTTGCTAGGGATTATTTTCTGCTAATCCTGTTACTATAATGTTATATTAACACAGAAAAGTTCTCACTTTTTCACTCAAATTACTACTGTGAGTCTTATGTTGGTGTGACGTGAATATGAGTTCTGGTAATTCTAAGTATTAGGCTCAGTAAAAGTTCAATGTTACTTGAAGTTACCTAAGTCCACACGTAATGAAATAGTTAATATTTGTACTCCAATAAGTTCACTCGCGTTACAGTCTTAAACGTCTTTAGGATTATATTGTAATCGCAACGCGGTATACTAACTGCAGTGCGACGTCCTTTAATAATTCTATCGGTGATAGAATTTCGCGTTCCGGAGATACGACGGAAAGTACTTCTACCGTGACTGCGCGAACATACTGTACGCGGGCCGGTCTCTTCGCTATCTCACTCACACAGCTGTTTGCTTGTCCTTGTACTAGTTTGCGGGCTGTCTGGCCTTGACATATATAGATACCAGCGCAGGGAGGGGTGGCGGCTCTCTCGGCCTTGTGACCATGATTACGTAATTTCGTTGAGACTTTAAATTATTATAACTCAACAACCGTTTGATGAATTAATTTGAAATTTACAGGGATTAACTTTTATGATGTTTGCTATAATTCAGCGTTTGTCCCGTTGAAATTGGTTAAGGCGTTAAAAAGCTGTTAAAAGAAAATTTCTTTCGAGAAATATCTCTAGGGGAGGTGAGCTTCAAGCGACAGGTGACGTCACTTGACTCCGCCTAGCGCACTCGTAGGGTCTGGCACATACTGGAACATTCTTTACATGGATGTTCGTACGTCGGTCGGATCTTTAATGCTGGAAATAACATTTCTTTCAATTAACATGGACCAGGACCTAGGCCTTCCTGGTACATCTTCCCCTTGGTTGGATGAAAAGAAAATACGCAGGATTTTCTTTTCCAGGCTTTACTCTTCCTGTGGTACATATTGTTTTAAATTGGCTGAGTTATAAATACCCTCGAAAGTGCCGTCCAGTGGATTCAAGTACTTAGTTACGCAAGGCGAAATTATCCCATCATCTGTCATTTTATGAATTAAGTTACGAACTTCTTCTCGATATTTCTCGGGTACGGGATATGGTTTCTTCTGATAAGGAGACAAGTCATTTACATCAAGATGATATTCGTAGTCAGCTATCTCTCCAGGCTTGTCATCGAATACACATGCAAATTTCTGTAGAACGTCATTTTTAGCCTCCTCCAATTTTAATTTAATTTCCAGGTCTTCAACCACACTGGCTATTGACGTTATATAATCCGGACCTATAATGGAGTTCTCATTGAATAGGGACTCTGCGTCGTCCTCACTTTGGTCACCCTTTCTACTTTCTGCTACGGCTGGCGCAACCTCGCTTACAGCGGGCTTAATAATGTCACCACCGGCTTCTTCAAAACGGGCTCCCTTCTCTTGAACTTCCAGGTCACTTCGTCCTACCAGCTGTAGTTCTACGGAATTATTCTGTAATCTTACGAGGTTGGCATCATAGTCAATGGTTCCTTTGTATTTGATCATAAAATCTGATCCAAGTATTAAGTTGAAGTTAAGACGTGATACTACCAAAAATATGTGTTCGAACATCTGACTGTTAATTTCAAACTCTAAAAATGCCTGGGATTTGCATTTAACAATCTTATCAGGAACTATCCCTCTTACTTTAATCTGAGCTGCAGGTAATAACAAAACATTGTTCTGATCTTTCAGCGAGTCTACAAGCTTATCAGAAATTAAAGAAGCTTGCGCTCCAGAATCGATGAGCGTAATCACCTGTAGGTTGCCTGTGCGTACTGTTATGACAGGTAATGAACGTGTAATAATTGGCCTTAGTGTTTGTGCGTCTTCGAATAGTAATTCGGAATCGTCAATATGCCAGTAATTGATAACAGCAGTACAATAATTTGACGTTTCGACCTCATCGTGTTCGGTAGTCAATCTCCCTATTGCGAGATCGGCGTTTTTTTTTATAGCGCCTGTTGGGTCAGGATCAGGTGATCTTTGTTCTCTTGGTCCGAATTGACGTTGATATTCCAGGGATGTCGCTCCAGGTTCATCAGGATTACGGTTTCTCTCCCTGATGTATTCCCGTGTGTCCTTCCATCTACTTTCGAGTTCTCGCCGTCTGGCCTCACGATTTCCTTCAGGAGTGCTTTCGCGCTGTCTCCATGAATTCCTAGGTTGGTAAGGGTGTCTATCCTGATTCCTCTGACGTCTAAAATTCCGGAATCTGGTTGGGTTAGTAGGGCTTAATCTGCCTTCTTCACGTATCCTGGGTTCCTCTCTCTCCGGAGGTTTTATTTCCGCAGAATTCGTATTTATTTCTCGACTCCTGTTAGTTTTCGGACTAGATTGGGTATTAGCCGTATCTAACCTACGCAAAGTAGCGTCAAAATGCTCCAATGTTTTAATGTTGGCAGCGACTAGTATCTCTTGAACATGAGGCGGATATTGAAGTGTCAGGATCTGAATAAGTTCAATATCTGGCAAAGGTGGATCTAAAAACTGGAGTTTCTTTAATTGCATTAGACAGTAATCTGAATATCGGGAAGTATTGACTGAAGTATTGTATTTGCTAGAGTAGAGTTGCATCTTGACAAGGTGCTGTCTTTCTGAATCCCAAAAGCGTTTAAGAAGTGCGTGTTTAAAGTCATCATAGTTTTTAAAATTGCTCTTAAAAGCTATGAACCATGATAAGGCTCGTCCTTCTAGAAGTTTGGATACTACTCTAAGTTTCCTATCGTCCTCTACCCTATTCTCTTCCAGGTAATCGTCGACATTTAACAAAAATTCTCGAGCAATGTACTCATCACGTCCTGAAAATTTGACTGGTTTGTCATCTGGTACTTTAATAACGGTAGTTGTATTGTGTATTTCCCTCGACGAACCAGGAATTGTGACGTCAGTTGTATGTTCTTTAAGTTTAATTTGATTCATTTCTTCGGACAAATTTTTAATTTTAGCATTAATTGAGGTGTCTAAACTTTTTATTTCATTTCTCAAGTCAGTTTTAATGACTTGTACGTCTTTACAGAAAGCAGCTATCTGGGTATGCGTGCTATCTAGCTGTCCTGTAATACGCTTGTCGAGTTCTCCTTGCGTGCTCTTAATTAATCCTATCTCGCTTCGTAATTTACCCACGTCGCTCTTTAATGCATCTCGCAAGGTTTCCTGCACCTGAGCTAACTTTGCTTGAGTTTGTGAGATGTTACCATGGGATTCTTGAAATTCAGTCCGTAAATCTTTAAGTTCAGTGGAAAATGCTTGAACGGAAGGAAGAACATTTCTAAGATCTTTGTCTAAAGACTTGACGACCTCTGTCTTTATTTCTTCCTTAATAGACTCTAAATTTTCAACAAACTGATCCCGCATGTTTTTCAATGTAGCTTCGACTTGTGCACTAGAATCAGTAAGTTTCTTTTCGAGGCGAGTTCCAGCTTCACGGAATCGTTGCTCGATAAGGGCACTAGATTCAGTGAGTCTTTTATTAATGACTTTATCCGCTTCAGCAAACTTAGTGTCCAAGGTCCTGTCAATTTTAGAAGTTAAGTCTTCAACCTTACTATTTGACTCAGTTAACTGCGCTTGAAGTTGAGTATTTTGTGCCTGCATTTGTTGTTGAAGTTGAGTATTTTGAGCCTGTAGTTGGGAATTAGACTCGATCATTTGAGCCTGCAATTGGTTATTAGACTCTACCATTTGTGACTGTAGTTGTGTTATCTGGTTATTAGACCTATCAATCTTGGCATTCTGATCGTTAATGCTAAGCCTGAGAGCTTCGATTGCTGCAAGTAAGTTATCCATGTTTCCGGAATATTCGATAAGTCAAATACAACAAATTCTTCGTGTTCGTAATGATTGCAGTCGGATCCTGTGCGCAAAATACAATGACTTGAATCGAACCCTGAATATTGCGATTATTACGGGCGCATCATCTGTTATTATAGCACGGCTCCAAGTTGAACCCTTGAAGTTGCGACGTCATTTATTATTATAGCACGGCTCCAAAATCGAGCCCTTGAAGTTGCGGCGCCATCTATTATTTTACTATCCTCTCTGTACCAGGAAAAGTTGTGGGCAAAGGGCATGAGTAGGACCTCAGGGAGTGGAACTGGGTTTTGGACCCGATACAGAGAAGGATAGTCTCGCAGAGCGAATAATAGATGGTAAATAATTTTTTTTCTTAAAACGATTTATTAATTTTTCACCCTGCGGTATGATTATTGACTCAAATTTTGCATAGAAATTAAATGTCGAAAATAATCTCCTTAAAAAAATGGCATAAATATCATTGGTTTTAAAGTCTTTCATATGTGGGAATTTCCACCTAAAGTCTTTTTAAACCTAAGCACACTTTTATAATGAGAAATTATCAAAGTTTTCAGTTCTCAGTTCGTCAATCTCGATATATAGCACACTTGAAAGCCTACAGTCTTTCTACTGAAATTAAATTTATCACTTTTGAGAAATTATGAAAATTGTTCACACGCGACACTGAAGTTTCACTGTTCAAAATAAATGAAAAGGTTTAGTCAGTTTGTTACTCACTTATGACAAGAACTGTTGCTACCAAATGTCGAAAGATGGACGTCTGGAATGTTCCATGTAGAATCAGGATTGGCGATGTTGACGTTCCCAATGAGGTGATGACGGCTGGAACTGGATCACGTTGAGTTGTAGCTTGTTCGGGTGATTTTCGCACACGAAAATGGCGTATGAAGAATCACAGTCCTTTCTGTACGAAATGCTATTTACAGTCGTTATTGAAACGTTCATAATCACACAGTTCACATAAAAAAAAGAAAGTAAGTCGATAAGCACAGTCTTTGAACACAGTCTGAAGTTGCTAGGGATTATTTTCTGCTAATCCTGTTACTATAATGTTATATTAACACAGAAAAGTTCTCACTTTTTCACTCAAATTACTACTGTGAGTCTTATGTTGGTGTGACGTGAATATGAGTTCTGGTAATTCTAAGTATTAGGCTCAGTAAAAGTTCAATGTTACTTGAAGTTACCTAAGTCCACACGTAATGAAATAGTTAATATTTGTACTCCAATAAGTTCACTCGCGTTACAGTCTTAAACGTCTTTAGGATTATATTGTAATCGCAACGCGGTATACTAACTGCAGTGCGACGTCCTTTAATAATTCTATCGGTGATAGAATTTCGCGTTCCGGAGATACGACGGAAAGTACTTCTACCGTGACTGCGCGAACATACTGTACGCGGGCCGGTCTCTTCGCTATCTCACTCACACAGCTGTTTGCTTGTCCTTGTACTAGTTTGCGGGCTGTCTGGCCTTGACATATATAGATACCAGCGCAGGGAGGGGTGGCGGCTCTCTCGGCCTTGTGACCATGATTACGTAATTTCGTTGAGACTTTAAATTATTATAACTCAACAACCGTTTGATGAATTAATTTGAAATTTACAGAGATTAACTTTTATGATGTTTGCTATAATTCAGCGTTTGTCCCGTTGAAATTGGTTAAGGCGTTAAAAAGCTGTTAAAAGAAAATTTCTTTCGAGAAATATCTCTAGGGGAGGTGAGCTTCAAGCGACAGGTGACGTCACTTGACTCCGCCTAGCGCACTCGTAGGGTCTGGCACATACTGGAACATTCTTTACATGGATGTTCGTACGTCGGTCGGATCTTTAATGCTGGAAATAACATTTCTTTCAATTAACATGGACCAGGATCTAGGCCTTCCTGGTACAATATATTGAACCATACAGTTCATGGACCAATAGTATGGATTTTAGTATTAGATATTGGGATTACCTGAGGCCACCAAGGAAGTCATTGTCTTATAGTTTATTTCATAAAAGATTCCAGAAGAAGCGTTCTCGTGGGAAGAGAGCTAGAGCATCATTATGAAAATTTCCAGAGACTTATTAAAGGGATTTATGGCCCAAGCGAAGCCTCTTAAGGGAGATCGGGGACGCTCCCCAGATCGCGGCAAATAAACCTTTGGAGGGAAGAAGGAATTAATTTAATAGCTCTGGCTACGGGAGAGATGCATTGGACCTGATACAAGAATTGCAACCTGCATAATTTATGCTAAATTTTGATATGCAACATGGCCGTAATCATAAATGCATTCGTTAAGTAGGGTACTTGACGTGCTTTGTGCGGGAGAACTTCGATTCGCGGACGCGCGTATCCTACACGCGAGTAGCAATAAACATGTACAAGGCCCTAATTAGGCCGATAATAACGTACGCAGCTCCCGCCTGGGGCTACACTGCTATGACGAACCTGGATAAGCTGGAACTAATACAAAACAAATGCATTCGAGCAGCGGCTAGACTCCCGTATGACACACCAATACGCCACCTACGCGCAATTGCGAAAGTCACCTCCATAAGGCAACACATACGAAAGCAAACACTCCGAATGTACAAGAAGTCATGGGGTAGTAAGGTCAACCCACTAGTCAGTGGAATAGGGCGCTATGACGTCGACCTATACACCAAATACCCCACACCGAAACACATTCTGTTCAGGCACAGGGCCAAGAGGCCGGGGGCCCAAAACCGACCTCGCTCTTAAACTGACACCAACTCACTACACCGCACCACTTAACAATATGCACACACACCACAACACCTGTATATATGTACATGCTTGTTTACTGCCTACATCCTTGTCCTAGATTATGTTATTACTATGTTACAGATTTAGCCAAGCGAGGGAGGATTGAGAGAAGAAATACAACACGACGAAGGCAACACAGCCATGAAAGAGACGATCCAATCCAACCCCGCCCCCACCAGCGACAAAGGAGTGGACGAAGAACCCACCCCTGCTAATACCACTAACTATTAATCTACTAATTGTAATTGTACTTGTTCTACAGGACACGAGAGCGGAAAAGCGGCCCGCACTCTACAGAAGAAAAGTAATAATGTATATATAATAGGATGTGTGTATATATGTGTATATATTTACAGAGACAAGTGTGTGACACCAACACCACAAAGAAGGGACGTCATCAAGCGGGAAAGAAGATGCCCCTTACAACAAGTAAGGCTTGGCACTACTCCCCTTCTCCTTAAAAGGAGACTTGGCACCAGGGACTTCTGGCTGCTGGACCAAGGGACTAACCTGTGGCCCAAAGCCCAGACGCCAGCGGACCCGAGCCGCACCAGGCAGTGCCAAGTAGGACTGATCCCCCATAATAATTGACAAAAGCTAGGTAAATGGTTATGATTGCATGACACATATTCCTAACTAACACAACCTCTGGTCTTTATCTAGCCCACATCCTTGCATGTGCTATCAAAAGATGTCAGGTTTTACATGTAGGCTCTTTCTTCTTTCTGCCTATGTGGTTTTTCCCTGACCCTTCAATACCATATACCTAACACAATCTCGCCTGGTAACGTGTCTGACATGGAAACAGGCAGATACTCCTTGTATCACTTCCCATTCTACCCAGCTATCTCTTTTCTACTTAGAAATTAATAGCATGTCGGAGGCCATGTAGATTGAGTCGATGGTCACGGCGGGGGAGCGGGCTACGGGGGACCCCCGTAAAAAAAAAGGCACGTCAGGCTCATTCTCTGACCGTAAGGCTGCTTGGACGAAGTCGTCACGCTGCGAGTCGGCACCGAGAACAACGTTTTATCATCGAGCTGCACATACAACTATCACTACTGAATCTGGAAGAAAGTAAGTAATTAACCCGCATATTCAGCTGAATTCTTGATATTACATGTGTTGATCTGCTGTGGTGAGATGAGGTACTGCCTATAATAGACTGATGAACTAGTAGCTTCATATTTCTGTGAGGTCAAGTTGTAACTGACGTAATGCTAGAATAAAAGTAGGCTCAGGTTAGTTCTGGTAGCACATGTTGTCCGAGTGAAAGAATAAAATAACAGTGTTACCAAGTTTGATGAAGAAAACTATAGTGTACCAGGTTTAAAATTCAGAACAAGACTTGGTCAATGTAACGTGTGAGGCACGATATTAGTGGAAACAGGCATCGAGTCTGGACAGTCTGTAGTAAGTAATTTTTTTCAGTTACCCCTGCATCAAGCCAGTACGAGCTTCTACATAATCATTGCGAGGAAGTCACAACGGGAGCTGAAGCCGGCACGACATCGGGAATCGATCCAGGAACGTTGGGCGTACCTGATCAGCGCGACGTCGAAGGGGACATCTTCCAATCATCTAAGGAGCTGCAAGAAGGATTCACGCCAGATAGAATGTCTCCAGTCGTCCGCCGGTATCTGCTGCAAGCGCCGCAGTTTGTCATGATGTGGTAAATTCAGTGGTCCACAGGAAGGGCCGCTCCGTCATGTCATCAATCATATAAGGTCAGAGCTTTCCAATTCTGTTTCAAGCATGTCATTTAAATTTAGATAGGAACAGGGGGGCCGTCAGCCAACAGGCTAGTTTATGGTAGGAAAATTCTTGGTAATAAATAGCTATGCCTCAAGCTCGAACCCAGTACATTAGTGTAGGTAGTAGGTTGTATATTCCTTGTTGGTGTGATTATATTTCATTTCGATAGTATTATATTAGTGTACGTGTAATCTTCATAGGTCAGGTAGAACCCTTGGTCATGTTAGGTAAGTCTGATAGACAGGCACTGTTTATAGTGTAGCGTTTAGGCATATGTCTCTGCAGACGTAGGTTGTGTATTTGAGATCAGGATTTACCCGTAACTCACCTAGCTTATCCGACAGGGTGGGCGTGTCCGTATGTTTGAGAGATTTGGGCATTATGCATGTAGCTGACTGTATGACTTGATATGAGAGAGCCCCAGCACAGATTAAGAGTGTATTAGATGCATATGAGGTGCCTTATTATGGCTATGTGATGATAGCTTACTGAATTGTGCCTTTGTATTATTAAGGATGAGCCCATTGGAGGCGGAAATGAGATTTGTTGTATTGCTTGTGGCATTGAGATGAGGGCGTGTAGCCCAGGTGTATTTAAGAGAGCGCCTTAGCAGCCAGATTATGTGAGATACATTGAGTAGCGAAGTTTCCTTGCACTCAGCCTACAAGTCAGTCAGCTGAGCTCATAAATTGTGTGGGCAGCCGCCTGTCTAGTGAACCGCTGGTGAGAGGAGTTGTGTCTGACGTCACAGTCTTGAAACTCGGTTATATTGCTGTCTGCATCTTGTCGAGTGTGTAGAGGGGAAGGACGACCTTGATGTTTTGACGCAGGGAGAGATTTTAGTTCTGTTTGTTCTGCTTTATTTTAACGCTTTGCCCGTTTTATGTTGACCCTTGGACAAGATGGTTGTGTTCCTTTTTAAATTGTTTTTTTGTATATTATTATTCAACGCCTTGCTCTTCATTGGACCAGGGATCGATACCGGGTCAGGGCACTGTACATTATGTGTTTATATTTGTTTGCACCGGGGTTCGATGTTCCGAGGCATAGTAAAAGTTTATGATGTGGAGATTACTGTTAGATGTGTATTTCAGCAGATATCCATTTTCTCTTTATTTCATTACTTACACCATTGTACCATGCTTGTTACAGCAAAGCTGTTTCGTGAAGGCAGTGAACTGGTAATCATCGGCTCAACATTATCTTTACCCCAGTCACATTTGAAAGCTCTTATATTTGTAAATAGTATTTTATGTAATAAATCCCTGATTGTAAAATTTTGAATGCAGCGATGTTTTGTGTTAGATATTTTTTTTGGGTAGGATTTTACTCTTACCCTGCATCATTTCGTATCCATCTAAGTTATTTTATATGCCCTCATTTCTACCCAGATACCCTGATTCATGTTCTACTGAGCTGCAGATTGTGGATACGCCAGTAAGGTAAGACATGTGCCGTACATACATCCTTTCTTGGATGTATTGGTCACTATAATGTTCTTGGTTCGAATTCGGCATTTGCCTGACGGGAATCAAAAGCATTATAGGGCACAATATGAAGAGATAAAAGATTTCATTGAGTATGTAAAAGGTGGCGAGAATCTAATTGTGATGGGAGACTGAAATGCAGTGGTAGGCCAAGGAAGAGGAGGTAATGCAGTAGGAGAATTCAGATTGGAAGAAAGGAAGGAAAGAGGAAGTCGGCTGGTTGAATTCTGCACCAATCACAATTTATTCCTTGCTATAACTTGGTTCAAAAACCTCAAACGACGGCTGTACACATGGAAGAGAACTGGAGACACTGGAAGGTTTCAAATAAACTTCATTATGATTAGGCAGAGATTGAGAAACCAGTATATTTACAGTGTCTTTTCTACTACCATTTTAGCGACTTTTTAAAATAACCTTTGTTTTGAAATACTTCCAGCTGTACTGAGCTCCGTGCAGCCGTCTGGCGTACTCCCTCCACTCAGAAACGACTCGTCACGGACTCGTGACTGACTCTCCACTCAGCCAGATCTTTCGTCGACTTAGTCGCGAATATTGTGGCCTGTCAACCGGTACAGGTTTTGAGTGCCCTATTTGTAAATTTTTTGGCTTGTATTGTTTGCTAGTGTTGGTTTTGAATTTGGACGTGTAGCCAAGGCTGGCCGTTGTGCGGCCTGGTGCTAGGAGCATGACCGACTCTCGTTGGATTCACTCCTTATATACGCCAGGGGGAGTTTCCATACTTCCAAATCATTCTGGTGCATGTTCTATTGTCAATCTGCTTCCAGCTTCTTCTGAGAGCTTTGCGAGCCTCAGCAATTCGCCTGCGCTATTAATTTGCTCGCTGCTGGCCTATATGTATTGTCGCCGCTTCACCTACATAGTCGTCTCTCACCAGAGTCCCTGCATTCTCGCTCTTCATTGTCTGAATATGAAAAAATAAACCCATCGCCGTATAGGGCATGAAGTGGCCGGCATTTGAACCCTAGAATTTGGGTTGGGAGTTGAGTGGCTACACAAGTAAACTCTCTTCTCCCTGCCCCTCTATCAGTATCGTCTATACAATCAATCAATCAATACTGATCTGCATTTAGGGCAGTCGCCCAGGTGGCAGATTCCCTATCTGTTGCTTTCCTAGCCTTTTCCGAAATGATTTCAAAGAAAGTGGAAATTTATTGAACATCTCCCTTGGTAAGTTATTCCAATCCCTAACTCCCCTTCCTATAAATGAATATTTGCCCCAGTTTGTCCTCTTGAATTCCAACTTTATCTTCATATTGTGATCTTTCCTACTTTTATAGACGCCATTCAAACTTATTCGTCTACTAATGTCATTCCACGCCATCTCTCCGCTGACAGCTCGGAACATACCACTTAGTCGAGCAGCTCTTCTTCTTTCTCTCAATTCTTCCCAACCCAAACATTGCAACATTTTTGTAACGCTACTCTTTTGTCGGAAAACTCCCAGAACAAATCGAGCTGCTTTTCTTTGGATTTTTTCCAGTTCTTGAATCAGGTAATCCTGGTGAGGGTCCCATACACTGGAACCATACTCTAGTTGGGGTCTTACCAGAGACTTATATGCACTCTCCTTTACATCCTTACTACAACCCCTAAACACCCTCATAACCATGTGCAGAGATCTGTACCCTTTATTTACAATCCCATTTATGTGATTACCCCAGTGAAGATCTTTCCTTATATTAACACCTAGATACTTACAATGATCCCCAAAAGGAACTTTCACCCCATCAACGCAGCAATTAAAACTGAGAGGACTTTTCCTATTTGTGAAACTCACAACCTGACTTTTAGCCCCGTTTATCAACATACCATTGCCTGCTGTCCATCTCACAATATTTTCGAGGTCACGTTGCAATTGCTCACAATCTTGTAACTTATTTATCACTCTATAGAGAATAACATCATCCGCAAAAAGCCTTACCTCCGATTCCACTCCTTTACTCATATCATTTATATATATAAGAAAACATAAAGGTCCGATAACACTGCCCTGAGGAACTCCCCTCTCAACTATTACAGGGTCAGACAAAGCTTCACCTACTCTAACTCTCTGAGATCTATTTTCTAGAAATATAGCAACCCATTCAGTCACTCTTTTGTCTAGTCCAATTGCACTCATTTTTGCCAGTAGTCTCCCATGATCCACCCTATCAAATGCTTTAGACATGTCAATCGCGATACAGTCCATTTGACCTCCAGAATCCAAGATATCTGCTATATCTTGCTGGAATCCTACAAGTTGAGCTTCAGTGGAATAACCTTTCCTAAAACCGAATTGCCTTCTATCGAACCAGTTATTAATTTCACAAACATGTCTAATATAATCAGAAAGAATGCCTTCCCAAAGCTTACATACAATGCATGTCAAACTTACTGGCCTGTAATTTTCAGCTTTATGTCTATCACCCTTTCCTTTATACACAGGGGCTACTATAGCAACTCCCCATTCATCTGGTATAGCTCCTTCGGCCAAACAATAATCAAATAAGTACTTCAGATATGGTACTATATTCCAACCCATTGTCTTTAGTATATCCCCAGAAATCTGATCAATTCCAGCCGCTTTTCTAGTTTTCAACTTTTGTATCTTATTGTAAATGTCATTGTTATCATATGTAAATTTTATTACTTCTTTGGTTTTAGTCTCTTCCTCTATCTCGACATTATCCTTGTAACCAACAATCTTGACATACTGCTGACTGAATACTTCTAATTATATGGAAAGAAACTTCGGGTTAGTATGCTAAATATCCTACCCCTCCCCTCGTTGGCTAAATTCACGTTAGAATAAGGCTCACGTATGTATGTCTACCCCTTAGATGAAATTATATGGCATGATGTTATGGGCAGATGACCATACTGACGACAAATTCAGTTGAGAAGCTAAGGAAGATGAAATTAATGATGGTGAATGAAACTGGGCAAGGAAAGCAGACGAGTGATTTGCTCGTAACCTCACTGCTTCATCCGGAACACACTGATGATACACAACTACAATACTACCCCGTATTTGTTTTGCCTCAGTCGCCTCGTCTATAAAGCAAGGTTTACTTCTCTTAGTTGAAATGAACTCAATAATGAACCGGACTGAACTAAACTTAGGCTCGTATTCACCAACGCGACTAAAAGCTTTTACCTTGATTTAAAGCTAAGAAAAGCGAGATAACAGTTGTATTCACCAACAACATTATCTAGGATAACGGGTATTATCTCGGTTTAAAATTTTACCGGAGAAAGGTTGGCCAGTGGAACAGGAAATCTTTCAAGATGGCACCTCGTAGACGGCTGGAACATTTAACTGAAAGAGAAAATGACAGCGACGAGGAATATAACCAAGCTTATGCAATAAAACGCCCTAGGTGGATAAAAAGACGCGCTACGTACTTTAAGGACCACAATTACACTGATTTTGAAACTCTCTTCAGGTTACCTAAAGCTGTCATTGTTATCCATGATCGAACATAACCTCGAATTCCCAACACACAGGTAGGCCTAAAATGAACTCTCAATTATAGCTCATATCTTGTGCCGTACACGAATTTTTAATGAAGAATTCAGAAATACTGCCTTATTTTTTGAGTGAAATATACAACGTAAGGTAAGGTAAGGGTTATTCTGCCCGAAGGCAGGTCCGAACCTCCGCAGAGGTGTTCCTGAGCCGGAGTTTACGTGCGGTAGGGTGGCCAGTTCCTTTCCGCTCCTCCATTCCCTTACCCCCACCAACAGCGCGTGGCAACCCATCCAACTCCTGACCACGCCCAATGTTGCTTAACTTCGGAGATCTCACGGGATCCGGTGTTTCAACACGGCTACGGCCGTTGGCAATATACAACGTGTAGGCTATACTTAGTTTTCGGTTTCTCTATGATGTTAATGCTTTCTGCCATCAAATTAAATAACAATTCACTCTCATGGAAAGTCATATTAGGCTTCTTTCATCGTTTCTGCTCAATAGCGGACATTATTTGTAACTAATTATTAGCAAACCCAGAATGGAATAAAAACTTGTTTACATTTCGATAGTGGCGGAAGCACGTAGTCATTTGTTTTCCGTGCGTCAGTATGAAAAACTCAAGGTTAAAATTTAGATTGAAACGAAAACTTAGTTTTGGTAAACCGAGATAATAAATTCTGTGGTGAAAACATAAGTGAGCGTTATCCGAGGTAATGACATTATACGAGTTTCGGAAATCTAAGATAGCAGCAAAAGTAAATGACGTTGGTGAATGACGAGTTATCAAACCAAATGTGTACTGACTGCATTCTCCAGCAGGGCTTTTGCGGAGAGATGTCACAATTAGTTAATATTCCGTCGCTAACGGACAACTCAGGACTATGAAAATTCATAGTTCGTCGCTAATGGGACACAATGATCACTTCATGATCCGTCGCAAATGGGAAGACACCGTACTAAGAAAACACCGGGTCAGGAATGTAATGAATGAAGAAGCCCCCATCTAGCGGCAGGATAGGAATTGTGACGACTGCCGAAGCCTGTCGCACTCCTCAGGGGCAATGATTAATGACTGATAGATGAAATGAAATGATATTGGAGAGTGTGCTTGAATGAAAGACGACAGTGAAAACCGGAGTAGCCCGAGAAAGAACCTGTCCCAACTTCGCTTTGTCCAGCACATATCTCATATAGAGCGACCAGGATTTGAACCACAGAACCCAGCGGCGAGAGGCCGGCGCGTTGCCGCCTGAGCCACAGAGGCTCTTACTAAGATAAGATATAATGTTACTTGCTTTACGTCCCACTAACAACTTTTACAGTTTTCGCAGACGCTTAGTTGCCGGAATTTTGTCCCGCAGGAGTTATTTTACGTGCCAGTAAATCTACCGACACGAGGCTGAGCACCTTAAAATACCACCGGACAGAGCCAGGATCAAAGTTGCTAAGTTGGGGTCAGAAGGCCAGCGCCTCAACCGTCTGAGCCACTCAGCCCGGCACTAAGTTAAGAATAGAGCTGGATGTTGTCTCACTTGAATTACTGAATCACTGGGCGGAATTAAATGCGGCTTTCAGTGTTGTGTTGAACATTTATTGCTGTATAAAATAGTAATCTAACAGCGCTGATGAGTGGCAATTTTGGTGAAACAAGTCAAAGGAAATCGCAGAAGTCCGGATGGATTTTACTGTCAAAATATTTGAAGATAGTTACAACTTCGCTTGTAAGAGTCTTACGCATAAAACGTTCAACAAAATATCAGAAGCAGCATTATACCTAATCTTTAAATGTCATATTGATATCGTTGTGTCATTGAACGTGCATTCCTTTTTAACATCTTATGTTGGAAGAAAGGCGCCACCCACAATCGCTGCCGGCCAGACTGGGAGTTCAGCAGGTGGTGATGAACATGCTATTCGCCCGTAGTGATTGAATTTGTCGCCTCTTTTTCATGGGATTTTCAATAAATATTTCAATATTCTATCACGGTTATACTGAAACGGAAAACGAATACAGGTGCTTGTACATTTGACTCTAGATCAATTCGTTTATAGCGTGTGAGCTGGCTGCGTTATTCGGGTGATGTAGCTCTGAGCTTGCATTCGGGACATGGTGGATTCAGACCCCAGGCAAATCGTGGGACTATACATTACGTGTAGACATGGCAGTTACCTTTCCCATCCTTACATGGCCGAAAACCTTCCAGTTATTAGTGGACCGTTAGACCTCTAAAGAAATAAGCATTTATCCCGTGATAATAAAATGTATATAGAAGAGATCCATTGTCTGAATACAGAGAGAAAATAACTTCACAAAGAAAAATATAGTCGTTTGTTGAACGTAACGTCATGAACACACAGAGTAAACGGACCGTTCACTTCCGACTTCATTATCTGCCTCTAATCGTATATTCATTGGTGCAATGCTGTCTACGGAGATCTGGATCCAAGACCAACTACAATTACATCAGACCGTAATCCAGAAAAAACATGGCGGACATCGGTGTGCGATATGAGAGGTTGAGGGAAAGGTTATGCATGTTTATTCCGAGTCACCTAAAGAAAATATCACAAGTCGAACGTCATGAAATGCAACTCACTAACTCAAAATATGAATAATTAAACACCAAAAGTAGCGATATCGCGTATTGTAAGTCTAAATGAAATTTCAGAGGGGAAAATAACGAAGGGAGAATTATTGTATCAACGTCAGGTTGAAACAACACAGAGTATAAAAATATTTCACATATGAATCTCCGGTCAGCAAATACGATATATAGATGTCAACAAAGAACATTATTAACCTTACATAAAATACTATGCAACACCACCATTAACCACAGCCCATTATGTATAACACGCAAACAAATTTCTCCAACAAAATTTCAACCCTCCAAAATCCACCTGTATTGTTGAGTAGGTACAAGCGATATTTGTATGATACACTTGACCGTCTAAAGCACTCGTCAGCTTAAAACTCACCAGAATTGATGGCATAATTGTATTTTATATATAAATAAGAACATAATCCTCATGTTCACTCCACGGGAAATGGGGTTAGGTTTAGTTTGCGCATGTTCATTGTAAAACGTTGAAAATTAATTACATCATTCTTGCGCCACCGTTCAAGATTAATTTAGTCTCTAAATCATAAATTTTGGTCATGATTTCTGGGACTGATTTAATTTTCTTTGTAGTAAGGTACGTTGGCTGATAAGCCAAATGCTAGGATAGGCATCATTAGTTTTAACTTCGGAAGTTTGCGCGGCACTCGAATTAGATCAACACCTATGGGTAGGTATAAAATGTCTTCTCTAACAATACATTTGATTTCAAAAATGATAAAATGATTAATGTACACAACATTATTAGTCCTATGATTCGGTTCGAAGTTTTCCTTACGAATGCTCTTAACCCAATTTTGCCTTAATACTAGGTCTTTTGGAAACGGGGACACTGAAGCTCTTACTTACATCCAGGCACACAGCACATTAAACTATAAATATATTGCATAGGTAACTAAAAATGAAGAAAAATCTTTCAGAGAAGAACACGAGAATCAACATTAACCTAATCACCACCGATATTGTTGGAATAAATAAGCTCTCAAACAGCTTCTTACGGCACTGAAAGAGAATCTATAACCTTCATAAGACTATAAATAAATCTAATGTACGATTAAGTATATTCAGATTTCCGTAAATATTTGGTAACAACACGGCTTACACAAATTAAAACAAACGCATGCTAGCACTCCAGCTGCCGCCATTATGGACAGTTTCGATAGGTCGTTTAAGGTCTGAGATATTGTAGT
Source organism: Anabrus simplex (assembly GCF_040414725.1). Classification (NCBI taxonomy): domain Eukaryota; kingdom Metazoa; phylum Arthropoda; class Insecta; order Orthoptera; family Tettigoniidae; genus Anabrus; species Anabrus simplex. Next base: position 258,044,754 of record NC_090266.1, read on the forward strand.
TGGTCTTGCTGGATCCTTAGCTGGTTGGCCAGTCCCGGAATCGATTCGGGGCCGGGTCAGGGATATTAATCGTGTCTGGTTAATTCTTTTGATTCGGGGACTAAATGATTGTGTGTTGTCCCAACACACTATTTTCCATTATACACACTACACACATCACCAGCAACCACTGTTAAAACAAGCGTCAGTGAATACATTCCTCCACGTAGGGTTGGCGTAGAGAAGGGTACCCGGCAGTAAAACAGGGAAAATCCACATGTGTGACATAGTTTGCTCCCGCGATATCACCAGAATGTGGGAAATAGCAGCAGTAGTAAAATATTATCAGAAAGCGGTAGGACAACACGATGAGAGATATAGGCCTACATTAAATGCAGCGCTATTTTATATTACACAAATAAGAAAGTAGTGAATAATAGCTAATGAATATGGCTAATAGATAACTTAATCAAAAATCACTCCCAAGCTGGGAGATCAACTGTGCAACGGAACATCAATGGCCTTCATAACAATCGATGACGTTTACAGCTCCTTGACATACATCTGACGGGTTGCTAAATGTCCTCTTGAAGAATATTCATCCTAGCTCGTTTCAAGAACTCCTTGAGTACCTGAAATGTTCCTGGACCTACAGGCCGATTTCTAACTTTCTAATCAAGCAATTTACACGAGTTTTCAATTTGATGAAGGTCAGGGTTATGTTCAGGCCACATCTTAATCTTGGTTTCATTCTCTCTCAAGGTAATTTCTCGTTCATGCCGTCGTTTGTGCTCTTGGGGAGAAACTCTGGGCCTATCTGCATGGTCCTCAATCTACCGGACTGTAGGAAATGACGACGAGGTTGATATACATCCGGCTGTAGGCTCTGTAGTCATTGAACGTCAGTCCACTTTAGGTTCTTTCCATGCATTTCTGACATGCCGATGTCCATATGGAGACAGAACTCAATTGGTCGGCAACGGAAAAAAAAAAATGGTTTAAAGAATGTTTCAATGTACGTGGTATTTCACAGAGTAACACTCTTACCGGGCGAGTTGACGTTGCGGTTACGGCGCGCAGTTGTGAGCTTGCATCCGGGAGATAGTGAGTTCGAACCTTACTGTCGGCAGCCCTGAAGACGGTTTTCCGTGTTTTCCCATTTTCACACCAGAAAAATGCTGGGGCTGTACCTTAATTAAGCCACGGCAGTTTCCTTCTCATTACTATCCCATCGTCGCCATACGACCTATCCGTGTCGGTGCGACGTAACACAGTCAGTAAACCACGCTGCACCTGTGCTGAAAATTACACCATCGTATCGTACCACAGTTTCTTGACACTGGTGTTGCTTTCTGAGTCCAGCTCAGACCGGTGATTCACCTGCCTCGTGTCGGTAGATTTACCTGCACGTAAACTAACTCCTGTGGCAGAAAATTCTGACATCTCGTCATCCTAAAAACTCGTAGAAGTGGTGAGTGGGACGTAAAATTATTAATTAATTAATGCATTTATTTACCATCGTTTTGACAAATGAAATGGAACGAGCCACAGATATATGAAAAGAATACTTCGTAAATCAAACCAACAATTAGGTATTATGACAATATTAAAATGGTTTACTAAATAAATACATAAATAATCTATAACAAAGGACTTCAAGTATTCTTTGATATTACATATTCACCTTGAACAGTTACCGTACTCGCAAGATCAGGAAACTCTTCCCAGGGTAAAATTATAGCAACCTAGCTTCCCTAAAGCTTGGTAGTACTGTTTCTGCTGAGTGTTACTTTAAGAGAAGTGTCAATCCCTAAATCGATAATACAGTGTTTAACACAAATTTAAGACAGTGCAGTTTATCTCACATATCTACATATACGCACACAGCCATAATAATAATAATAATAATAATAATAATAATAATAATAATAATAATAATAATAATAATAATAATAATAATAATAATAATAATAACAATAATGGCTTTACGTCCCACTAAATAGAGTATAGGCGCCGAGGTGCCGGAATTTAGTCCCTCAATAATTCTTTTACGTGCCAGTACATCGACCGACACGAGACTGACGAACATGAGCGCCTTCAAATACCACCGGACTGAGCCAGGATCGAATCTACCAAGTTGGAGTTGGAAGGCCAGCGCCTAAACTGTCTGAGCCACTTAGCCCGGTGCATACAGCTATTATTTCTAGAAAAATGCTGAGTACAGTCAACAGTAACTGACAACAGCAGCTTTCAAGCATGCTTTGACGCTCTTTAATACAGACCAGCATAAGTCTGCTATCTGCACTTCTATCGGACTATATCATAGCTCAAATCTTTCTTGTACTTCTCTGAGACTTGTGTACTTATATCATTATATATTTGCTTTGTGGTGTTCCATTGGTTTAAAATTGCATAAATTTGACTGTGAGAGCAAGAGTGTCGTTTCTCTCAAATGATTTCAGAGTTCTTCACATGTGGCAGGAAGCGTAATGCTGCTGATAGCAAAAGTAGCATCCATGAGCGCATCAGCAGAAGGCAGTATTTGTCTCATCGTCAGCAGATACACATCTGTGTCTATGCTCCCCTCAGCTGATCTTGTTACTCGTGTACCTTGGGCTGACATGCAACACACATCTTTGACGAAATTGCTTCCTTTTTGCTTCCCAAATACCATACAATAAAACACTCAAGAGTATTTCTCAGTTATAAACTTCACAAAAATTACTATGGCATGCTTTTCAGTACACGAAGTATTTAAAATATCATTGAAGAACTGACAACATATGAAAATTGGATCATTTCAACAATAGTGACTCAATTATCATACTTCTTGTGCAATAATAATGTTCTAGGACATTTCTCCAATCGAACTACTCGATAAAATAATATTATTGAATATGAAATATAAAAATCCTAGAGAAATATTCCATTTGAATAAAAGTTACCTTCATTAGCGCTGGAGGTGAGGGGGTGTTAAGAAGAGTGCTACATTATGATGATGATGATGATGATTATTATTATTATTATTATTATTACGGTTATTATTTTAATACCATTATTATTATTATTATTATTATTATTATTATTATTATTATTATTATTATTATTATTATTATTATTAACGGCTTGCAGTGCGTTGAACTTACTTGTCCTATCCCCCAAATAGTAGCTTGAGCTGTATGCCTGATCATCTAGTATATTTCTAGAGTGAATGAGAGAAGTTCTCGGTCGCGAAAGTCAAGCAATACGGCTGAGGATACCGTTACGCTAACCGCGTGAACTTCAATATCTGCACGTCATCTGTGTAGGCAGCAGTCGTCTTGTTAGGCCAAGTCCCTTAGTGGGCTGTTGTGCCGCGTGTTTTGATGGTTTTCATTGTGGGAGAATTTGGATAGCCACCTAACTTACCGCCATGAATTTGCATTGTTCAACATAGGTCCAGACTGGCGATATGATGTCATCTTCATTTCTGCAAAAACGAGGTTCGTTGCATGATGCATAAGTTCTGGTTCAATCCACGATACATATCCTTCCTCGCGATGTGGTCGCATTTCTGTGCTGTGTTAAGTGCGAATACAGCTCGATGAAGCAGACATTATTCACCAAACTATCTGCGATCTTACGGTGGACTGGCATATTCACATACGGCGAATATTGTTTCTGAGTAGGCTGATGTCAGAGTTCATAATTGGCCAGCAAACACGTCTGATCAGAATCTCGTCGAGTATGGGAAGGCCAAGATCAAGAGACTGGTGACGTGTTATTTACCACGGAACTTTCAAAGACAGTAGGTAGTGTTCTCCACGTTGGAGAGAGGCCATTGATGAATGAGACCTACTCGGAGTGATTTCAGAATTCAATGCCCCGGCAATTACTTGACATAACGAACAAGACTGATTCCTGAACGATGTACTAGGATCAAAGGTCAATTGAAAGAAAGGCTAAACACCAGAATAGTTAAGAAACTTAATATCAATCAATCAATCAATCAATCAATCAATCAATCAATCAATCAATCAATCAATCAATCAATCAATCAATCAATCAATCAATCAATCAATCAATCAATCAATCAATCAATCAATCAATCAATCAATCAATCAATCAATCAATCAATCAATCAATCAATCAATCAATCAATCAATCAATCAATCAATCAATCAATCAATCAATCAATCAATCTTCCTCTTCTTCTTCTTCTTCTTCTTCTTCTACTACTACTACTACCGCTTTTCCCACATATTTGGGGTCGCGGGTGCGAACTGTATCGCACAGGTGGATTTGGCTTGTTTTACGGTCGTATGCCCTTCCCGACGCCAACCCTATATGGAGGGATGTAATCACTATTGCGTGTTTCTGTGGTGATTGGTAGTGTAGTGCGTTGTTTGAATATGAAGAGGGAAGTATTGGGACAAACACAAACCCCAATGCCCAAGCCAGAATAATTAATCAGACGCGATTAAAATACCCGACCCGCTGGGAAACGAACCCATATGAATCAGTCATCACTGATCTGCATTTAGCGCTGTCGCCCTACTAACAGATTCCTTATCCGCTGTGTACCTAGTCTTTTCTTACATGATTTCACAGAAGTTGGACATTTGTCGAACACTTCTCTTGGTAAATTATTCCAATTCCTATTTCCTCTTCCTCTAAACGAATATTTTCCCCAATATGTCCTCTTGGATTTCAACTTTTTCCTCATATCTCTTCTACTTTTAAAAACTCTTTTCAAGTTTATACATCTACTAATGTGACACCACGCCATCTCTCCGATGACAGCTCGGAACATACCACATAGTCGAGCAGCTCGTCTCCTTACTGCTAAGTCTTCCCAGCGAAAAGTTTGCAACATTTTCTTAACTCTACTCTTTTGTAGTAAACAACCTAGAACAATTCTTACTGCTTTCCTTTGGATCTTTTCCAATTCTTGAATAATAAAATCCTAGTAAGGGTCCCACACACTGGAACCATACACTTATTGGGGTACTTACAGTGATCCCCAAGGGGCACTTTCACCCCCATGAATGCAGCAATAGTAACTGAGCGACTTTTCCTCTTCGAGAAACATAGAACCTGACTTTTCACCCCGTTTACCATCGTATCGTTCCTTCTGTCCATCTTACGACTTTGTGGATATCTCTTTGCAGTCGCATTACTCATTTCAAGCTTATACGTCTACTAATGCCACTGTAACTTATTTATTACTCTATAGAGCACAGTATAATATCGTCCATAAAATCCTTATCTCTGATTCCAGTACTTTACTCATTAGGTAACCATGACATCACATGTGCATGTAAAGAAGAAGAACTCGTACGATTAGTGTACAAACACAGTCCACTAACCAGTGAGACAAGAAAGTCATTTTCAATAAATTATTCCCTTCAATCATTAACATATAATTTTGCATCATATAGGCTATAGTAAAATCTCTATTTCGACGGTGCGCGAACGATACTTCGTATCCCACAATGCTCTTCCGATCTATTATCCTCCTTAAGACTGGTAACACCTCCCAGCCACACATGGATATGCAGTTCATCACAACAACGCATTTTCCTATTCTAATGTGTAAAAGAAAATTAACTTGACATGCATTATACTGTAGGTGTGCGTAAATGCTTAATGAAAATATACATTCCTACAGTACAGTACAATATGGTTCATTTTCCTTTACATGTGGGCATAGGAACAGTGTTGCGATGGACTGCATTTCCATGTGTGGTTGGTAGGTGAGACCAGTCTTAAGGAAAATAGGAAGAGGGATACGAGGTATTGCTCGCGCACTGTCGATTTATTTCCTACATCTGACGGCAACTGTCAACGTAGCAGATGGGAGTCACATAAGAATTTGCGGAGTAAAGATGTATTTAATAAACCTTTAGTGGCAGGAAGCTCATGAATGTCCTAGTACTTAATTGGGAAACGAAAAGGCCATTGTTAGTACATGTCTGGAGTGGAAATTGGAAAACTCGAAAAACCACATCAAATAATGACTATTACGTGGTCGAACCCATCTGTGTCTAACGAAGATTAGGGCGTTTCGGCACACTGATTAGCATCTAATATGTCTCCTCAGCACGTTCATTGTGTGTCGCGGAGGTAAGAGGATCGCCCTTATTTTCAATAACTAGGTCATTAGTGTTAGCACCCTTGTGAAGATACACTACGTGCTTTTATTGGAATGTATTAAGGCTAGGAATTGTGTCAAACAAAACACTGACGCAGCACTGAACTCAGCGACTGATGAAATAGAAGGCCGGGGCTACACTCATACCCTCCACTGTTTCTATCTAGTCCGAGTTTCTCCTTGAGTAGATGGGCCACGTCCCATTGAACAGTGTGCAGAAAATGCGATTAAGGTATTATCAGTAACTCGGGTTATGCAACTGGTATGCCCAGAGATACGAGGTTCCAAATCCAATGTGAAAACAGCCAGGCTGAGAGTGGTTAACCCTCGAGTTATTCGACAACCACTCCTAATACATGAAGTTCCGAGGTACCTATCCAAATTTTTGGTCCTACAACACAAGGACATGATAACTGACGATACAAAAAAGTGTGAGGCAGGCGGTAGCCCATCTTAGCTCCGTTTCAAAATGTAATGTGCCTAGCAAGTCACGACTACGACCTGCACCACGTGGATCCAGCCCATAAAGATGAAAATACTAGTGCAATGCTTTGTCCTTTATTGCTAGATTTATATACATGCCGGTAGTCACAAGAATGATCGGTCAAAGTTATTTAACTGAAAATCGGACTTTTATTTTTCTGAAAATAATATTATACATGAAAGTAACAATAAGTACAAATAAGTATCAGCATTTTGCATCAATAACAAACAGCATCATTCTTCTAAGCTATAACAGCTGTTGTTAAAAATATCATTGAGTGTGCATGTTGCAGTTTCAAAGTCACATAAATATTCAGTCAACAAACAAGCGTATTCCCGTCTCACTGGTTGAATTTAAAATCTCGCAGGATATCCTTTACACCTGATTACTTCTGGTAGGCGTGATTTCATATTGAAAATTATTTTCCACGTATAAGCTGGCTCAATATTAACCCATTCGTTTAGCTGTCTTCTCTTAAGATGATAATTAGAGTGATGGGAGAATTTCTAGTTCTTTTATTCGATTCGTTCCATAAATTGTGTATTGGGTTAATATCTGGACTCTGTGCGGGGGGGGGGGGGGATGCGTATGTATGACTTTTGGGCAATTATACAACAACCATTCACATTCGTTATCTTGATAGAATTTAAATGTATTTCTGATCCCTAATTTCGTTGCGAAGTGATGCAGGTTTTCTCTTGGAATCTGTAGGTACTGGAGTTTGTCCATATTATTTTCAGTGAACACCAAATTTTCCACTCAACCTGCTGGTATACACCCCCATATCATCACATTACCACCCTTGTGTTTTACCGTAAGGTGTAAATTCCTTCTGTCCAGTTCTGTATTGGGCTTCTGTATCGAACACACGAAGCGGGCTTTCATCAACCAAAAATAACATCATCCCGCCATTCTTGATCTTTTTCACAGTATTCTTTAACGAACTGCAACCTGTTGGCTCGGTTGGTTTTATTTACATAAGGTTTTTTATAGCTTCCCTTCCTTTGTACCACCTTCAGATGATGCCTCCAACCATACTCCGTGGTATATTCACTCCAGCAGCAATATCTCTACGTGTAAGACTTTTAACATGGTGAAAGATCACAAGTTGTCGCTGTTCAAAGGTCGTGTTGGTTCCTACGCGTCCCATTTAACTTTTCGGCACAATATGACGGCATAGCAGCAAAGTTTTGCCACTGATTGTAATAGGATGCGATCCTCCCCTTTTCATACTCATTTCATCGGACGAATACAAGCATAACTACGATTGTCCGAATATTTAAGTGTCGCAAGAATATCATGATTTGAAATCAAATGGTACATATGATCTATGTGTTTGTTCCCAAGAATATAAAATTATGGGATTTATTTAATAATTTGTTTATGCTTTACGATGAAAGTTAAAACTGTTTAAAATCAATACGTAATTTCAAATATCTCTGCATTATGTGAATATCTGTACATACAGGATTATTTCCCACATCAAATAACTCGTGGCATTCTGTTTTCACTTTCAGTAATTGTACCAAGAGGTTCATAGTCGGACTTACAGTACTTTTTCATGGCGTCAATATCTTCTGAGATAATGGTACTAACTTTGTTTTTTAAATGGAACTACACTGTTTTCTACACATAGCCTTAAACCTATAAAAATTACAAATTCAGAAAAGTCATTATTTTGAAAATTGGACAAGTAATTCTTGAAAACATTTAATGTATTCGAACGTGCTTTATTTGTCAGTTGGGGACTGCCCTCTTCGAGTCGCGCTATGCATGAAACATGAGCTAGCTGTTGACATACATAGTCGCTTCACCTTCTTCTTACAGGCAGGTATTCTCTCTACTGTGTTCATAAATACACTGTGATAAAACATATGACTCAACACCTTTATAATCGCCGTAAGTAGCAGGTAAATGAAAAACGAATATCCGACATGTTCTGCGAGAAAAAATAATTATTCTGACGTGATATTAAACTACACAGGACCGAACGAGCTAGCGGCGCGGTGTGGACCAGTTAGCTGTTAGCTTGTATTTGAGAGATGTTAGGTTCGAACTCCACCATCGGTAGCCCTGAAGATGGTTCACTTTTGTTTGTCATTTTCACATCATTTTTACTTCAATTCAGGCCATGATCACTGCCTAACCAGTCGCCCTTTCCCCACCAATTGTAGCTGAAACCCATTTGAATTGGTGTTAACGTTAGGAAAAAAGAATGTTATGCATGAATGACTTCAGGAAGGACATCTGCCTTTAAAACTGGGACAGACATCCATGCGTGACACGGATCGCAAAACATCCCCACCAAGTTGTGGGAAAGGCGGTAAAAAAGAAGAAAAATAAATAAACAAAAAGGAGAAAACCCTTCATAGAATATTTTGAAGAAATGGAGATAGCGGAAGTGAGAAATGATGTAATAGATGCATAAATTTGCTCACGAATCTGGAGGGTGTATCGTAGAGATAGGATAGGAATGGTAGGAGGCGAAGTATTCATTCTGGTGAAAGAAGAATTTGTAAGCTATGAGAAAATTAAAGATGACAAACATAAAATTCTAGGTGTAAGGCTCATCACTAAAAATAATAGGCAACTTCATGTCTTTGGAGTGTACAGACCAGGAAAAAGGAGCGCTGATGCTGATTCAGAATTATTTGATAAGATAATCAGCTATGTGGAAACGACATGGAATGAAACTTGATTGTAGCGGGTGATATCAACTTACCAAATGTGAATTGGGAAGGTCATGCGAATGACAGGAAGCATGACCAACAAATGGCAAATAAGTTAATATGGGAACGGCATCTGATTCGTAAAGTGATGGAAACAACTAGAGGAAAGAATATTCTGGACGTGGTGCTGGTAAAACCAGTTGAGCTCTATACGGAAACCGAAGTAATAGATGGTATTAGTGAACACGAAGCTGATTTTGTCGTAGTTAAAAATAAATGTGATAGAAAGGAAGACCTTAAATGTAGGACTATTAGGCAGTACCATATGGCTGATAAAACAGGCATGAGGGAGTTTTTAAAAAGTAACTATGATCGCTGGAAAACGGTAAATACAAATGTAAACATACTCTGGGATGGGTTTGAAGCAATTGTTGAGGAATGTGAAAACAGGTTTGTACCTTTAAAGGTGGTAAGGAATGATAAACACCCACTATATTATAACAGAGAAGTAAAGAGACTAAGAAGGAAGTGCACGTTGGAAAGATAATGAGTTATAAATGACTGTGGAAGTAAGGAGAAATTGAAGGAACTTACTAGGAAACAGTATCTAGCAATTAAGTCAGCTAAGGATAAAATGATGGCAAGCGTAACTGGCAGTCACACATATTTTAGTCAAAAGTGGAAGGTTATGTATAGGGACTTTAAGGCAGAAACAGGTTCCAAGAAGGACATTCCAGGAATTATTAATTAACAAGGGGAGTGTGTATGTGAGGAACTTCAAAAAGCAGAAACGTTCAGTCAGCAGTATTTAAAGATTGTTGGTTATAAGGATAATGTCCAGATAGAGGAGGTGACTTTTAACCCCGTTAATGGTCAGGTTGTGAGTTTCAGAAATACTAAAAGTCCTCTCAGTTTTAATTACTGCGTTGATGGGTGTGAAAGTTCCTTTTGGGGATCATTGTAAGTACCTAGGTGTTAATATAATGAAAAATCTCCATTGGGGTAATCACATAAATGGGATTCTAAGTAAAGGGTACACATGTTTAGGAGGGTATTTATGGGTTTTAGTAAGGATGTAAAGGAGAGGGCATATACGTCTCTAGCAAGACCCCAGCTAGAGTATGGTTCCTGTGTATGGGACCCTCACCTGGATTACTTGACTCAAGAACTGAAAAAACCCAAAGAAAAGCAGCTCGTTTTGTTCTGGGCGATTTCCGACAAACGAGTAGCATTACAAAAATGTTGCAAAGTTTGTGCAGGGAAGACCTGGGAGAAATGAGACGAGCTGTTTGACTAAGTGGTATGTTCTGAGCTGTCAGTGGAGAGATGGCGCTGAATGATATTAGTAGACGAAAAAGTTTGAGTGGTGTCTTTAAAAGTAGGAAAGGTCACAATATGAAGATAAAGTTGGAATTCAACAGGACAAATTGGGGCAAATATTTGTTTATAAGAAGGGGAGTTATAGAGTGGAATATCTTACCAAGGGAGTTGTTCAATTAATTTCCAATTCCTTGCAATCATTTAAGAAAAGGCCAGGTAAAAAATAGGTAGAGTATCTGCCATCTGGGCGCCTGGCCTAAATGCAGATGAGTAGTGATTGATTGATTGATTGATTGATTGATTGATTGATTGATTGATTGATTGATTGATTGATTGATTGATTGATTGATTGATTGATTATTTGAATAAGAGTCGTTGGCTGGTCAGCGTACTGGCCTTCGGTTCAGACGGTCCCGCGTTCGATTCCCGGCCGGGTCGGGTATTTTAACCTTCATTGGTTAATTCCAAGGGCCCAGGGGCAGGGTGTTTGTGCTGTCCTCAACATCCCTGCAACTCACACATCACAATAACACTATCCTCCGCCACAATAACACACAGTTACGTACACATGGCAGATGCCGCCCACCCTCACCGGAGGGTCTGCCTTACAAGGGCTGCTCTCGGCTAGAAATAGCCACACGAAATTAATCCTGTAGACCGTCGTTGCGCCTGCGTAAACCGATCTGCGATAATATTTTTGGGGAAATACTGACCCACAGTACATAGGCCTATATTATGGAGAGCGAGAATTCCTTGACAATTGTCACACAATATTGAACCTTATATGACAGAACCTTGCCGGCCCCGCGGTGTAGGGGTGGCGTGTCTGCCTCTTACCCGGAGGCTCCAGGTTCGATTCCCGGCCAGGCCAGGGACTTTTACCTGGATCTGAGGGCTGGTTCGTGGTCCTCTCAGCCTACGTAATTGCAATTGTGGAGCTATCTGACGGTAAGATAGCGGCTCCAGACAAGAAAGCCAAGATTAACGGCCGAGAGGATTCGTCGTGATGACCACACGACATCTCATAATCTGCAGGCCTTCGGGCTGAGCAACGGTCGCTTGGTAGGCCAAGGTCCTTCCGGGCTCTTGCGCCATGGGTGGAGGGATGTTGACCGAACCTTACTGACCAACGTTCCAAGCTAAAATATGTCACATAGCGATTTTTGCATGCCCAACGACGATATAAACATTCATTTTATAAGCATGGAGATATTAGGAAAACATAGTATTAATTCGGTAAACACAATAAAAATGAGAATAATTGACGTACTTCTAATGGCATAACACTATTTCAAGCGAGGGGCCTAGCCTGCATAATTTTCTTCCCTGATTATACATTAACCGAAATGCATTTGAGACGAGAATTTCTTATTTTCGCTTCTAAATACATTTTCATTTTTCCTTATACGGAATGTTTAAAATTATGCCGAACAGAACAATATTCATGAGAATAATGAACGACTGTATGAAAATCCAGATAAATCCTCAAAATATTCTTGTAGGGGACAATCAAGGAAGAAGTCATTCAAGACGTCACGAATTAATTAATTTTAGTACGAAAGAAACTTATTCAGAGTCAAAGACAAGAGAAATCAGTAAAGGAAATTAGTCTTACACAAATAAATGTAGAAGAACAAAGCTTTTTTGAGAAGGAAGAAGTGGAGCTGAAGGAGCTAAATATGAACGGAATTTTCATTCCAGGCGTTTAACGTCGCACTAACGCATACAGGTTCTCGGTGATAGACGGTTGGAAAAAGTCCAGAAGTGGAAATTTAGAGGTCGTGGTGTTGATTAAGGTATTGCCCCGACATTTGCCAGATGTGAATTAGATAAGTTAAATCACAGAGAACCATCTTCAGGGCTGCTGACAGGGATGTTTGAACCCACCAACACCCGAATGTAAGCTTACAGTTACACAACATATAATAGATATTGAAAATGAAAACCTACAACCTGTTTTCCAGTCAATGACCGGGTCAGGGATGTAATGAATGAAGCAGATATAGGCTATTAGTACTATGGGGTCGCCACTCCCAAAGTGATTTATTAATGAGTGATAGATGCTATGAAATGAGAATGGAGAGTGTTGCTGGAATGAAATATGACAGGGAAAACCGGAGAACCCGGAGAAAAACCTGTCCCGCCTCCGCTTTGTCCAGCACAAATCTCACATGGAGTGACCGGGATATGAACCACGGCATCCAGCGGTGAGAGGCCGACGCGCTGCCGTCTGAGCCACGGAGGCTCTATAATAGATATTATTGAACAATATTACTTCTATTTCACGATACACAAAGAACATTTTTAAGAATAAAAGGAATTGATTTAATGACTTTACTACAATGACTTTGAAAAATATACTATATGTCTGGTGCCAAGAAGTTAAATTAACGTTTAAATGTACATTCCCAGTGGAATTAACTCTCACAATTTATATTAATTATCTCAGGTCATGTCCGATGATTCGGGAATCCAATTCCTATGATAGGCCTTACTTCACCCACACCTGTAAACGTGCTTCTGAGGATGAAAACAGTTATTTACTTATCAGATAAAAAATAACGGAAATATTTAATATCAAGTTTAAACAAACGTAATTTTAAATCAAAATACTCTATTCACTGGATGAAGTTACTAATATTGAACCCTTGAACTTATCATTCCATCGTTGGTTGGCCACAGCTGCTGCAGTAGAGCAATATCGAACTCTTAAATCTTGGGGTCGTAGCGGGAATATTTCGGTCACGATCTCAACCAAACGATGGGGTTCAGAAGAGAGCCTAACTACTTGAAATGAGGAGCGAATATGTGCTTACTAACTTTTATTGAATTATAAAAATGCAAAGAAAATTATGTTATAAAATCATTCATCAAGAAAATTGTAATCATTTAACGTTTCAACGCAGTCACATACCATTGCGTGAATTTTATCAATTACATTTATCGAAGAACTTTCTTCATAGAAAAGTAGGAATATCACAAATTGGTGGACAGCTAAAACTAGAAAAAGGAAATAAAACCTGAAAATCAGGCACCTATTGATCCAAACGATAACTGAGAATTAATCCACACGATCCGTGGAAAATCTGACCTTCAACAAGTAGAATTCCAGATTTATATTTAATTAAGGTTATCCACCAGTCAAATTCCCTGACGGATATGGGAACACCCGCCGAATGGGCCTTTAATCGAACCAAATTGACTATCAGTTGCTTTGGATAGGTTGCGAAATACTACTGGAAAGCATGGTGTTCACTACAAGCTAACAGCAGCAGTCATAATTAAAAATAAAATTCCACCATGTATTGTCATCTCGTGACACCCTTAAGTTATGAAATAATCCCGATGCTGAAACGTGCATCGCCCAAACAGCTTTTCAGAAGGAACCAACAAGAACTTGATCCGAGAGGATCTTACGTTACGTCGTTCTGAAGGAACAAAACTGCGAAATGCAGGAAACATTTATTCATCTTGCATTTAGAAGAAATGCCCAACACTGAAGTTAAAGAAAAGAAAAAGTGGTAAATCACTTGAAAAATATTCTTATAAAACCAACTTTCAGGTTACAAACGGTTACGTTAAGTTTAATAAACTTACAAGTCCACATGGTAAAATAAAATCAAAAATACCAAAACAATCTAGGGAATTCTTTCCTTTACAACTATGACTACATTTACAGATCCATCTACTTATTGTTTGTCCCAATAAACTAACTACAAGCTATTGATTGACCACAGTCACCTATTATAAAAATGAAAGAACGAAATTTAAAAATAAAATCTATTCCCAGCTGACGAATCGAACCCGCATTCGTAACTAAAGTCTCACATAAATAAGCTAAGTGTCAACACGCACACTATCAAAATCGGACGTCTGAACGACAAAATAATTAAGTCCGGAACTAAAATAAAATACTAAAGTTCAATGAACTCAAACGCGCGTGCCAAACAGCAGTAATACTCAATCACCATTAGCTAAGTATCCAATGTTGGATAACCGTCACCTTCATGCCACTAGTGGTTCCATAATCTTATGTAAACACCTTCCAGCTGGCGAGGGTTTTGCCGAAACATGGCCTCAATATAACTTTGCTAACACTCTTCGCATTGCATACACTACTACAGATACTACCATCGTTCAAGTCACTTCGCAAAAACACTTAGCCTAAGACTTGAATATATACAGACGACACCCTAAATCTATCGTCAAGCCTACATAGTGTCTACAAACCCTAACATTAACATCTATGTACACACACCCCTTCCTAAACCTATCGTTGAGCGTAAATGGGGATGTCTACTCATCAGTATACTTCTATGATACGCGTAACGTCCTAAATCTATCGTCGAGCTGAAACTGGGATGTCTACGCATCCTTTAGAATGTCAGGCGAAATCGTAACTTCAAACACACTCTTTGATATTTAGCTGGAAACCTTGCCGAAACTATAGCACGCAATGAAAAGAAACTTGCCACTGAATGAACGCAAGTTTGAAAATGCAACCAAGTCCCTATCTTGTCAATAAAACGTGAAATTCAAAATAAATAACGCGCGGCTATACAAACCACAACTCAAACACGATCTCGACATACGCAATGAAGTATGGAAAAATAATAATGAATTTCAGCACACGTCTAACATTACGTGAATATCGCCAAAACAGTAACCATTACCACCGCAAAAATCTACACTGTAAGTCTAGGGTGAGGCCCAAAATCGCCTACCATCTCACTATTCCAAACATTCATGTCCATAAACTATCCAGTGAAGCGAAATTCAGTGAATCTACACAGCCAAACCATCACTTTAATAACGTCCAATATCTCATCCCACAATGTTTCCGATTTAATGATAATTCATCGTCTCGTAATATATGAAATTTACTGGATGGAAATTTGTTATACCAGTCAAATAACACCAACCGTGTATTCAGAATGCTCTTCCATTCTTGAGATCGCGTACTATGATATTCATTATGCTGATTTTACATAAATCGTCATTTGGACTTAACTACCAAGAGCTACAATCTTCTACAGAAATTGTTTTTCACTGGGAGTTCTTGACTTGAAATCATAATGTGTGTCACAAAGCACTCGCTTCGAACCAACCTTCACCCGATCAGCTATTCCGGATTGCTAACGGAATCTCAATACAGCCTGCCTCAGAAATATCACATTTCATATACAGCCTGTCTCAAAAATTCTTCGCCAACGACAAATATAGCCTTCTCAAAAATGCACCTTTATCGCCTATCATGGCGGCATTACTCATGAAATACAGGCTTCCTATGCCTTCAACATCTACAAAACTATTCTCTCAATATATCATTGCGGCAATCAATTTTCTTCCTGTTTCAAAACCTTTCAAACCTCAATACTCCGGTGACGAACAATTTTATAAGGATCTCTTCATTCATTTTTAATACAACTTTCGGACCTCAAGAACACAATAACACACCGTGATTACCTATATCACCGACATACACGATGTCACAAAAATTAACTTCCCAGGAATGAATATAACTTCATCAGACTTCACTGGATTTCGAGACAAAATTACTGTTAAATACACGATTAACATAGAAAAATTTTATCCTGTAATTATGCTGTAATTATTATTATTATTATTATTATTATTATTATTATTATTATTATTATTATTATTATTATTATTATTATTATTTCGACAAAAATTTCTGAACTCATACGATATTCGAAATTAAGGCATTCACGACGACTACATTATCGTTATCACCTTTCTAACTTTACTCAGTTTGAAAAAATATCTCAAAGAATGTTAACAAATTATTCAAACTTCGCATTTTACAGTTTCTCGACGTGAATTTTACTGCCCTGAAGAGTTTCACACGACGACCACGCCTGATCATTATTAAATATTAATTCGACACACGCACTGAAAATTTTATTGGGACAAACAAATTCTATTCTACAACATTAATACAAATATAGACACAGACCTGTAACAGTAGTCTTCTTGGAGATTCCGGCTACATTTATCCAGCTGCCCCGTATTTAGCAGTTCATGGCTACAGTATACATCATCTTCTTATATATATATAACTTAAAATACACAGATTTTACAGTCGCTATCGATTGACACCGCAAATGACGCACTTTCTTCGCGTTTTAACATGCGACGAACCTCCTTCTCTACTGGCGACTGCCACTGTTTACCCTGGACTCTGCTTTCGTTCATCCTCATACTGGCCAGTTGTTTCAATAGATAACAAAAATCAGACCTCACTGGCTAGCCTCCAGACTCCCTTTTACAATATCAAACACACAAAATGTAATACAGAGAGAAAATCAGCTGCGTATTTTAAACAGATATCTATGCCTTCACAGTTTTCGTCGGCGAAAGCTCAGGAAAATTTCTATCACCTTCCATTTAATACTCTACTTGAACCATTGACACGAATATATAACAAGTTATTTTGAGAAATAAACCCAGCACTTTCTTGTAGACGAGCGACGTGGGTTCCACCATCCAGACCTTCAGATAGAATGTGTGAAAGTAGATGGAGGGGATTTCTTTTATACCCTCTGAGAGGATGCCTCCCTCACCATGAAGCTTGTTGGTGCAATCTCCTAATTCCACATCCACTGGACCAACTTTCTTGAAATTTATTCCACAAATTCAGAAAGAATTATAATTCATTATGGTGTTAATTTTATTTTTTCCCCTTACTTACAACGGGCATAATACATTTTTTTCTGACATGTAATTTCGCGGTCTTTCTTCAGATATGACCTCAACACGTGTCGCAAATCCGTGAGTATGACGCCAACTTTTCTCCAGGCTTAATTGCACTTAAATTCACCCTGGGGATTCTATCTTCCTGTAATGTTTAATAATAATTTCGATCCTTTATTCCTGGATTAACCACGTCGCCAAAATCTCTCGTTATGAAGGATTTTCCAAAATTGATAAATTAGTCAGTACTCGATGTAGACCGAAGTATCCCGGCATTTCACGAGATGGTGGCTCGCTTGTCACGGTGTGTTCTGTTCCCACGAGAGAGCGAGACTCTTGAAATGAAACATGGCTACTCTCAAAAAAGTTATTTGTAGCTAAAATAAATATCTGGAATTATTTTTAATCGTAGAATTATGGGTTCAATATATCAATACGTTAATAGTGACCCGATAGTAACATTTAATTATTATTATTATTATTATTATTATTATTATTATTATTATTATTAGTATTAGTATTGCTATTGGCTTAACGTCGCACCGACACACATAGGTCTTATGGCGACGATGGGAGAGGAGAGGGCTAGGAGTGGGAGGGAAGCGGCCCTGGCCTCAATTAAGGTACAGCCCCAGCATTTGCCTGGTGTGAAAATGGGAAACCGCGGAAAACCATCTTCAGGGCTGCCGACAGTGGGGTTCGAACCCACGATTTCTCGAATACTGGATACTGGCCGCACTTAAGCGACTGCATCTATCGAGCTCGGTATAGAC
Source organism: Anabrus simplex (assembly GCF_040414725.1). Taxonomy (NCBI): domain Eukaryota; kingdom Metazoa; phylum Arthropoda; class Insecta; order Orthoptera; family Tettigoniidae; genus Anabrus; species Anabrus simplex. Next base: position 258,062,826 of record NC_090266.1, read on the forward strand.
ATTTAAAAAGTATGTACAGTGAGTGAATAGAGTTTGTATTAAAGTAGCCTGGATAGTCTCGCACTAGTAGTAAATTCTCATTTGGAATAATTGAAGATAATATTGGGAGTTATAATAGAACAGTAGCTTGACTTACAGTACAGGCTGGTTGTCGTTCTTCGACTTTACGACTTCATTGACTTGCAGGAGATTATGAACAATGTGTTCAACAGATACGTAATTATTGAACACCTACAAATTATAAAGGGAAGGACTTGTGCCCTTTTATCCCAGCAGAGGAGAGATTTTCATACACTGAAAATTGACTTCAAATACATCGGCGTAGCTTACTTCAAACTGCCCACCCTCATCGGAGGGCCTTCCTTACAAGGGTTGCACCCGGCTAGAAAAAGCCAACCGAGCTCCATAGCTGCAGTCGCTTAAGTGCGGCCAGTATTCAGTAATCGGGAGATAGTGGGTTTGAGCCCAACTGTCAGCAGCCCTGAAGATGGTTTTCCGTGGTTTCCCATTTTCACACCAGGCAAATGTCGGGGCTGTACCTTAATTAAGGCCACGGCCACTTCCTTCCAATTCCTATGCCTTTCATATCCCATCGTCGCCGGAAGACATATCTGTGTCGGTGCGACGTAAAGCAAATAGTAGAAAAAGCCACACGGAATTAAATTAAACTTCAAACTAAACACAGCACTGATCGTTATCAGCGCATAAAATCGGATTGCCCACTTAGTTAGTTATTTTCAAATGTAGATTTAATTTCAATTACAGGACTACCCCAGTCAAGTAATTCTGATGAAATTCTTCAGGTAGATTTCACGCGGACGAAATGACAACGTGGCTGAGAGGGTGTGTACTCACGATTGCTATTTATAAAACATGAATCAGTTAACGCCGATTCTACAGTTTCTTTCAAACCAACCATTGAAGAGTCATCTTTTTTGGGGAGACGCCATACAAGTTCCATTAAATTCTGATGCGGTTCATTTTCTCAGAAGACGGGATATTTGTACATTCCATCTACCTTTCTCTCGCAATTTCTGTCACTATCAAGCTATTGACAATAGGTATTATCCTTTACACATCCTGTCCTTGTCCTTTGCAACATACCAGGCTACTGTACATTACTATATATAAACTTACAGTTAATGATTAATATGAAATAATATAACCCTAGATATTAAACTGTTTATATAATTGTGATTATATTAATGACATATGGAATATCGGGGCATTATGCTACTAAATCCGAACCATCTCCATGCAGGCCGTGAAGGCCCTTGGAGGAATGGAAGGTAAAGGCTTCCACTATTCGTAACCTCAGCATTTAGTGGGATAGAGTGTAACTATATGCCTGGCAACCTATGTTCCAGAAATTAACCTGGTACTTCTTTTTAGACTGTGTGAACTCAGGACCATGTGCCTCTTCAGGAAGAGAAGACTCTTTTCTAAATGTTTCATCTTCCTGCCAGGTAAACAAACCTACCTCTTTCTGGTAGATCCGAGCTCGCCTAGCCTGTCGCCGTCATTTCACTAATAAGTTATATTAATTTTGATGAAGGCACTCATTTTAGTCTAAGAATTAAGAAACAATCAATGCATAATAAGGTAGAAGGAACAGCCAAATGCTGTTCAAGTGCATGGCAAGGTGTAGAAGTAAATTATTATATGTACTAGATTGTAAATCTACAGAACATCGTTCAGTGAATTACTAGATTGCCTGGAAAGTATCCTGTATGTACACGTACAGGCCTATTAGGTTTGTTACTATTAATAAATCGCCCGTCCCAGTCAAAGTTGTTCTCCAGGATCAGCAAAAAAAAAAGAATTTTTTTTGCGAGTTGCTTTACGTCGCACTGACACAGATAGGTCTTATGACGACGATGGGACAGGAAAGGGCTACAAGTGGGAAGGAAGCGGCCGTGGCCTTATAAAAGAAGAAATTATACTTAGCACTGATGTACTCTTAAGAAAACGTACTTTTTCCGGTGTTTACGTATAACATGAATCTGAAATTTGAGCAGTTTGTCAAATGAATGAAAATTAGTTTGGAAGCTATTGTGCTCACTTCTAATTATAATATAGGTATTATTGAATATTCTAGGGCCGGGCTGAGTAGCTCAGACGGTAGAGCGCTAGCTTTCTGAGCCCACGTTTGCAGGATTGATCCCAGCTAACTCCAGTGATATTTGAAGGTGCTCAAATACGTCAGCCTCGGCAGATTTACTGGCACGTAAGAGAACTTCTGTAGAGATAAAGTACAACCGAAAACCGTAAATAGTAGTTTGTGGCACGTAGAATCATTTTTTTTTTGCTAGTTGCTTTACGTTGCACCGACACAGATATTTCTTATGGCGACGATGGGACAGGAAAGGGCTAGGAGTGGGAAGGAAGTGGCCGTGGCCTTAATTAAGGTACAGCCCCAGCATTTGCCTGGTGTGAAAATGGGAAACCACGGAAAACCATCTTCAGGGCTTCCGATAGTGGGGTTCGAACCTACTATCTCCCGAATACTGGATACTGGCCGCACTTAAGCGACTGCAGCTATCGAGCTTGGTATTATTATTATTATTATTATTATTATTATTATTATTATTATTATTATTATTATTATTATTATTATTATTATTTCTTTCAGAATTTGATTAAAATGTTCTCAGTTTCATAAAACGGTCGATAAAAGCTTAAAAATTTGGTGCGCAATTTGGGGTAGAATTCCACTACACCGGAAAGATACTCCTACAACTGACCATTTGCAGACTTGAATGTCGTAATTGGAACTTACGTACAGGGGATGAATTTGATAAATCGCCTTCTTTCCGTCTTCGACCTGGACAGCATGGCAGTGAGGATGATGGTGCCGAGGACGATTACCGCCTGCTGACGATTATGTCAGCTCATCGATTGGTGCCATATTCAGATATGCTCTCGACCTCCTCATGCCTCGCCTACACACGTTGCTGAAGAAGTCCGGCTGATTCACTTAGTGTCGTTGCATGGTAGCTCACCCTTCCGATAAAATGCTATCAAGCATCCAGATGTTTCCATTTCCCTGGTGCCAGGATGGCGGCAATGGGTTATGCTATTAGGGCCCGGTTTCATCAACACATGTTAGTACCTAACAAGGTGTTAAATCATTTTAACATACGATTTAGGAAAATTTGCGTTTCATCAACAAATGTTAACATTAACAAATGATAAACTGCGTATTAAAGTTAACATCAGCCATTTCCAATGTTAAATGGCTAACATTAGCATTTAACAACCTGTTCCAAAATGGCTGCTGTGAATCTCGCTTTCGAGGCAGAATTGCTCTATTTAGATCTTTTACAAAACAATCCTGATCGAAGAAGAGTTCAGCGACGTAATGACTGAAAATTTGACGGATCCGAAATTTCTTCATAGATGCAGGTTATCGAAAACGGTCGTTGCTAAGGTTGTTGACGAAATTCAAGTGAGGTTAGAATATCCTACGAAGAGAAACTTACCTCTTTCTCCAATGTTGCAGGTACTGATAATATTACGAGTTTTTGCTACTGGTTATTTTCACATAATGGCCGGCGACAATGCTGGAATTTCTAAAGCCACTGTTAATAGAGTTGTTTGTCGAGTATCTGCAGCAATAGCATCCATGAGAAGGAGGTATATAACATTCCCTTCAGTAGAAGAGCGTCAGCAAATTATCCGCGACTTCTATGAAATAAGCTGTTTTCCGTGTTTGTTCTACGTGCAATAGATTGTACACATGTAAGAATCCAATCACCTGGAGGCAATTGGGCCGAAATATATCGTAATCGAAAGGGATATTTCTCTGTTAATGTTCAGGTAATTAGTGAGCCTAACCTCCAAATCAGGGATATACTTGCTAGGTGGTGTGGTTCTGCACACGACAATACAATATTTAATAACTCCCATATCGGAGCACAGTTTGAAGTGGGATAATTAACGAAGTGATTTTGTTAGGTGACAGCGGATACCCGCTAAAAGAAGTATCTGTTTACCCCATTGTAACCCTCGCGGACTTTTCCCGCGCCTTGTCCTTTTCTTTTATCGTCAAGCCATCTGTGCGCTTGCACTCAATAATATATATTTACTAACTAATTAAGTTAACAACTCTTTTTCGAAGGAGGAAAAATTAGAACTACGATTCTGTTTCACTTCACACGCCATATTTTACAGCTGTGCTCAAACAAAAGCGCATCGGAGCGCGCTGTAAAACAGCATGTTCGCACCACTGCCTCCTTGATTTGCACCAGTTCGCAATATTGGGAGAGTTAACAGTCGATTAGTTAACATTTCACAAGAAAAGTTTGATGAAACGCAAGAAACCTAACAAGATGTTAAATTTCTAACTCCGTATTAACTAACTACTTGTTACTATATATTTAACATGTGTTGATGAAACCGGGCCTAGACCTATCAGAAATAGATTACACTGTGCAAAGGTTGCAGGACATCATTGGATTTGAAGGTTAAGAACTCAGCACAGGTGTTTGTGACGTCTTCAAAATCATCACACTGTCTTGCTCAAAGAAATGATACCGTGGATGTGAACAAACCACAGTCAAGACGTGTAACATGTAGACTAAGAGCTGGATGATGCTGCACTGTTATATCTAATCCCTGGATTTTCTGTTGGGCTAATCTTGTTCGAAGTGATGGAGTATTTCCTTCCTATAGTGTAGCGTGCTGCTATCAATTGTTGTTGTTTGAGTCATCAGTCCATAGACTGGTTTGATGCAGCTCTCCATGCCACCCTATGCTGTGCTAACCTTTTCATTTCTACGTAACTATTGCATCCTACATCTGCTCTAATCTGCTTGTCATATTCATACCTTGGCCTACCCCTACCGTTCTTACCACCTACACTTCCTTCAAAAACCAACTGAACAAGACCTGGGTGTCTTAAGATGTGTCCTATCATTCTATCTCTCCTTCTCGTCAAATTTAGCCAAATCGATCTCCTCTCACCAATTCTATTCAGTATCTCTTCATTTGTGATTCGATCTATCCATCTCACCTTCAGCATTCTTCTGTAACACCACATTTCAAAAACTTTTATTCTCTTTCTTTCTGAGCTAGTTATCGTCCATGTTTCACTTCCATACAATGCCACGCTCCACACGAAAGTCTTCAAAAACATCTTTTTAATTCCGATATCAATGTTTGAAGTGAGCAAATTTCTTTTCTTAAGAAAGCTCTTCCTTGCTTGTGCTAGTCTGCATTTCATGTCCTCCTTACTTCTGCCATCGTTAGTTATTTTACTACCCAAGTAACAATATTCATCTACTTCCTTTAAGACTTCATTTCCTAATCTAATATTTCCTACATCACCTGCCTTCGCTCGACTGCACTCCATTACTTTTGTTTTGGACTTATTTATTTTCATCCTGTACTCCTTACCCAAGACTTCATCCATACCATTCAGCAACTTATCGAGATCTTCTGCAGTCTCAGATAAAATAACAATATCATCGGCAAATCTCAAGGTTTTGATTTCCTCTCCTTGGACTGTGATTCCGTTTCCAAACTTCCCTTTGATTTCCTTTACTGCCTGTTCTATGTAAACATTGAAAAGGAGAGGAGACAAATTTCAGCCTTGCCTCACTCCTTTCTGGATTGCTGCTTCTTTTTCAAAGCCCTCGTTTCTTATCACTGCAGACTGATTTTTATACTGATTGTAGATAATTCTCCGTTCTCGGTATCTGATCCATATCATCTTCAGAATTATAAATAGCTTGGTCCAATCAACATTATCGAATGCCTTTTCTAGATCTACGAATGCCATGTACGTGGGCTTGTCCTTCTTGATTCGATCCTCTAAGATCAGACGTAAAGTTAGGATTGCTTCACGTGTTCCTACATTTCTTCTGAAGCCAAATTGATCTTCTCCCAACTCAGCTTCAACTTGTTTTTCCATTCTTCTGTAAATAATACGTGTTAAACTTTTGCAGGCATGAGATACTAAACTAATGGTGCGGTAGTTTTCACACCTGTCAGCACCGGCTTTCTTGGGAATAGGTATAACAACATTCTTCCGAAAATCGGATGGGACTTCTCCTGTCTCATACATCTTGCACACTAAAAGAAATAACCTTGCCATGCTGGTTTCTCCTAAGGCAGTCAGTAATTCAGAGGGAATGTCATCAATTCCAGGTGCCTTGTTCCTATTGAGGTCACTCACAGCTCTGTCAAACTCTGACCTCAAAATTGGATCTCCCATTTCATCAGCATCAACAGCCTCTTCATGTTCCAGAACCAAATTATCTACATCTTTACCTTGATACAACTGTTGGATATGCTCCTGCCATCTTTCTGCTTTGTCTTCTTTCCCTAGAAGTGGCTTTCCATCTGAGCTCTTAATATTCATACACCTAGATTTCTTTTCTCCAAAGGTTTCCTTGATTTTCCTGTATGCAGCATCTACCTTTCCTACAACCATACAACCTTCGACATCCTTGCACTTCTCCTTCAGCCATTCTTCCTTAGCTACCTTGCACTTTCTATCCACTTGATTCTATAATCGCCTGTATTCTTTCCTGCCCTCTTCATTTCTAGCATTCTTGTATTTTCGTCGTTCATCAATCAGGTCTGGGATCTCCTGAGTTATCCACTGATTCTTAGTTAATCTTTTCTTCCTTCCTAACATTTCTTCAGCAGCCCTACTGACTTCATTTTTCATGACTCTCCACTCTTCCTCTATAGTGTTTCCTTCAGCCTTTTCATTTAGTCCTTGTGCAACATGTTCCTTGAAACAATCCCACACACTCTTTTCTTTCAACTTGTCTAGATCCCATCTTTTTGCATTCTTTCTTTTCTTCAATTTCTTCAAATTCAGATGGCATTTCATGACCAACAAGTTGTGGTCAGAGTCCACGTCTGCTCCTGGGAAAGTTTTGCAATTCAACACCTGGTTTCTGAATCTCTGCCCAATCATAATGAAGTCTATTTGATACCTTCCAGTGTCTCCAGGTCTCGTCCACGTATACAGCCGTCGTTTGTGGTGTTTGAACGAAGTATTGGCAAGGACTAAATTATGATCAGTGCAGAATTCAACCAGCCGACTTCCTCTTTCGTTCCTTTGTCCCAATCCAAATTCTCCTACTGTACTACCTTCTCTTCATTGGCCTACCACTGCATTCCAGTCTCCCATCACAATTAGATTCTCGTCACCTTTTACATATTGTATTAAATCGTCTATCTCTTCAGATATTCTTTCGATTTCTTCATCATCCGCTGAACTAGTAGGCATATAGACCTGCACTATTGTGGTGGGCATTGGTTTGGTGTCTATCTTGACGACAATAATTCTTTCACTATGCTGGTCGTAGTAGCTTACCCGCTGCCCTATTTGCTTATTCATTATTAAACCAATTCCTGCATTTCCCCTGTTTGATTTTGTGTTGATAATTCGGTAGTCGCCTGACCAAAAATCTTGTCCTTCCTGCCAACGTACTTCACTTATACCAACTACATCTTACTTTAGCCTATCCATCTCCCTTTTCAGATTCTCTAACCTACCACAACGATTCAAACTTCTAACATTCCACGCTCCGACTCGCAGAATGTCAGTATCCATCTTCCTGATGATCGCCCCCTCTCGTGTAGTCCCCACCCGGAGATCCGAATGGGGGACTAGTTTACCTCCGGAATACTTTACCCGGGTGGAAGCCATCATCAGTACATCATTCATAGAGAGAGAGCTGCATGTCCTCGGGAGTTAATTACGGCTGTAGTTTCCCGTTGCTTTCAGCCGTGTAGCAGTATCAACACAGCTAAGCTCTGTTGAGTATTATTACTAGGCCGTATCAGTCACTCATCTAGACTGCCGCCCTTGCAACTACCGAAAGGCTGCTACCCCCCTTTCGATGAACCATTCGTTAGTCTGGTCTCTGGACAGATACCCATCCGATATGGTTGCACCTGCGGCTCGGCTATCTGCATCGTTGGGACACGCAAGCCTCCCCACCGCGGCAAGGTCGCATGGTTCGCAGAGGAGGGCTATCAATTAAAACTTGATATTATCGTCCTGAAACACAATCCAATTGTAAACAGTAGAAAACAGCGTCAACTCTACGGCCATTTAAAGCTACAGTAATTCGAAGTGAACAATACATTCGCTGTGCTACCAGATGCAGTGCATCTTACACATTTTGATTAAAACTACATTGGAGAACCATTGGGTGAGATATTTTCAAGTAGATGCCCACTGCTTTCTCTGCTCAGGACTACGCAAAGAGCCGCTTTTCACGTGTCCCAGTGCGTTTCCGGAATGGTCACCTAGAGGATCTTTGAGAGGATTCCGAATAGGAAGATCCTTCACAGAACAAATCCTAAACCTATAAAGCATCCTACAAATTCGTAACAAACAAGGGGTTAATCATCTTTGTTCACTTTAAGATGGCGTATGACTCCACATACACCGTTCAGTACATTAGGGGAATTCCAAGTCGACAGGGAAACAAAGGAATTGATCAAACAAACTGTAAGAAAGTAATTATTGCAGTATGGAAGATTCAATACACATTATAAAAACGCACACGTTTAGTGTACTTAATTCAAGATTCCACTTTTCTTAACATGAGACACAATTACACACACACTTTTACTATTCCTTTCCCTCAGAGTTTATATACGTCATTTACTGCTCATTACAGTCAGTGCTTCCTAGATTTCTAACCTGTTACGCAAGTTCTACACATCTTCCCACCTTGCAGTATTAAAAGTAACACAAAATTTGCAACCTTCTCTAGTTTCCTCACAAGTCCAGTCTGTCAAGTATTTTCACACTACGCCCCAAGTATCTTCCCTCCAACCACAGGCACCTTGGAGACGTTTGGCTGGACGTTCAATGGAGAATCTGGTTCCACAAGTACCTGCTTCATTGTTGCACACACCTCCAAAGGATAAAGAGGTTGAAGTGGCCTAATCCTTTCACCATGAGCAGTCCTTACTCTTGCCACTCTTATGTTGCCATCCGCTTCTCGGTAGGTTTCCAACACGAAACCGAGGGACCAGTCGAATTTCCTCTCCCATCTGACTCGATCAGCACAATCTCTCCCACCTGCAGTGTTCCCTACTTTTGCACCCTCTGATGGACCAGCAGGGCCAAATACTCATTGCGGAAACGCTAACGGAGATCATCTCAGCCTTTTGTTCAGGCTGAGGGCATCCATTTCATCCAAGTCTACGATAGCATTTCTTGCCAGACCTTGAACAAACATATCTGGTGTCAATGATTTCAGAGTCTGTTTCGTGTCTTCTATGAAGGTCAATGGTCTAGCGTTTAATGTGGCTTCTCATTCACACAGTATGGTTTCCAACTCTTCAAAACTTATAACCTTTCTGCCTACCATTCTTCGCAGGAGTTCTTTTACCATGCGGATCAATCCCCCCACCACCACCACCACCACCATGGTGCGGCCGGAGGGTTGAAGATCAACTTGATTTTCTGTACGCTGGACATAGCAATTATTTCCTGCCAATTCAGTTGTTTCAGGCTGTTGCTCGCACCTACAAAGTTGGTGCCATTATCAGTGTATATGCCCTGTACTCTCTGCCGTCTGGCAATAAATCTCCTCAAGGCCATCATGAAGCATTCTGTGGATAGGGACCTGGAAAGCTCAAGGTGCACTGCTCGGTATACAGCGCACGTGAATAGTACTACCCATACCTTGTCTCTTGAGTGCAGGTATAAGGGACCTGCTATATCAATGCCAGTCACCTGAAATGCAGCTGCACATTTAACACCGTCTTTCGGTAATGGTGCAGAAGGGGGCTCAACCGGTTTGCTTTGATATCGTCTACAAATCACACATCGCTTCGTACCAATCTCTTGATGCCAATAATCCAGAGCTTTTCCCTGATGCTGTCGATCATTATCTGGCAGCCATTATGCTGCATTTCACAGCTCTTCTCAAATACCATGTGATGGATTATGATGTAGTCATGAGGTAGAAGTACTGGGTGCTTGAATTCGTCTGGTTCATCGCTAAGCAATAAAATTGTTCGGTCTCTAATCAGCCCATGTATGTCTTTGAAAGTCCGGAGTGCCTTCGAGGTTTTGGATTCATCATTTCTCAAGTGCTCTAACTGGATGCATTTTAACAGTGTCATTTCCCCATTCTCTACTTCTTCGTAGTGAAGTTCTCCTGTTCGCTTGCTCGAGCTGGCATAATTGCGTCGAAATCTCAGTATCGAAGCAAACATTCTTAGAATTTTCACGTAACCGGAAAAATAATGAGGATCGCCCCTGAATCTTGAGTTGCCGCTGGAAACAATGCTCAAAGTTGCCTTATTTCTTTCCTTGTTCACAATCTGTTCTGGAGCGTGTATCTCTAATTGCGGCAACTGTCTTTTCTCTTCATGAACCTGTCAGGGCCTTTCCTCCAACCGCTGAGGAACAAAACATTTGCATCACACCCTCTGGAAGGGAAGTCGGCCGGATTGAGAGCACCTGGAATATAGTACCATTCATCTGGAGTAGTGTTTTGTCTGATCTCCCTACATATGTTACTGACAAGGAATTCCAAACATCTTCTCTCGTTATCCATGCGAGAACAACTGATGAATCACTCCAACAGTATGTCTTACATCCTTCTAACCCTAAGCTATTTCACTTCACGCCACAGTCTTGACGCAAGAGGGCTGCTATCAGTTGAATTCGAGGGATAGACCTGCCCATTAAAAGTGCCACTCTTGCTTTGGCCTGTGCGGTTATCTTCCCATCATGCTCTGTATGCAAGAAAGCACAAGCAGCGTATGCTTTCTTACTGGCATCACCGAAAACATGTCGACTAACTGTTTCTGGTTTAGTCGTGGCCTCTGCTAATCTCCTTTTTACCCGACATTTCTCAAGCCAATGCACATTTCTTATCCATGCCAGAAATTTTCCCTATATCTCATTCTGCAGTTCTCAGTCCCAAGTGGTATTTAATCTCCAAGTTTCCTGTAGGAGCAATTTCGGCACTAACATCGTTGGACTAGCAAAACCAAGATGATCGATTAATTTCTGAGCAATGGAGGGATACGTTTTGTAATTTGGTTACTGGTGAATCCTATAGCATCGACATCACAGAAAATCTCATTAGCGTTAGTTACCCATTGTATTCCCAGCAATGGTACTATACTTCTTCCAGGTTTTCTGCGTCCTTATGAAATTGTATACTAGTCCATCCACGGAGGTAAATTTTTTCAGTGGACATCAGTTCTTTCACTTCTTTGTTGAATTTCCTCAACTTCTACTCAGAATCAACACTTGTAACGAAATTATCAACGTAGAACGATTTCTTTAGTTCTTCAGCTGTTTCCTTTAATTCCTCTGGTGCCTGTTATAAGTGATGGCGCAGAATATCATTTGGTAAGAAAGGACTTGGCGCAACCCCGAATACCACACTACAGTGTACTAATGTTTTTACTTCTCGCAAGTCACAGTTTTTCCACCAGAGAAATTTCAAATCCCGTCGATCCTCGCGTGCTAAGCTGATCTGTATAAATGCTTTGGCTATGTCGGCAGTAACTCCAGTCGCATTCTTTCTGAACTGAAGTAGTAGATTCGGGATTTATTCTATTATATTTCGTCGTGTTTCCAAGCAAGAATTCAGCGAGTTGCCTCGAGTATCTCGGGAAGAAGCATCGAATACTGGGCGTATTTTTGCCGTTTCACTAGATTCCTTTATCACTGCATGATCAGGGAGAAAATATCCTGACCTGCAGTCTTCTGCATCTGGAACAATTATTTCAATGATGCCATCTTTCAACAAATTTTCAAAAACTTCATGATATTCATTAAGCTTATCAATTCTGGAAAGATGTCTTGTCACCGGCGGTAGTCTTCTCTCAGCCGTTGTCCGACTCTCTGTTAGCTCAGGATGTCCTTCCTTCCATGGCAAACAGACTTCATATCTGTTGTCTTCATCTGTAGATAGCTGCAACAATTTTGATATCTCTTCTTCTTTTCGTGCCTTCGATTTCAGTTTTGTCTGGTCTTGAATTCCTATGACGTCCAGTTCCCACAGTTCCCGTAAACTGAAATTCACATTAGTGAGCCCAACCACTTGTCCACCTTTTATATTCTTCCTGCATCCCACGATGGTCCATCCTAACCGTGTTTCAAAAGCCATAATATCATCATCAATTTTCATGGTAATGCCAGTTCAAAGTTTACCGAGGACATCTGCTCCTAATAGGATTTCTATGTCTGCTGCACTGCGATTTTTCATCTATGAGATTGGTTTTCGCTTCTTTCAAGTGCGGAAATATTTTCTGATTTTTCAGTCGAGGAACAAAATTACATATTTTACTTTGATCCATCACCGTCACTGAACATTCAAATTTCTGGTCTAAGCTTCGATCTCGTAGACCTTGTATTCCTGCTCCCTCAACTCACCTCCACCATAGAGGTTATGACTTAATGTCTCTTCCCCTAATATTTTATATTGAGTTCTCTGGGTATGTGATCTGCAATGTATGAACTCTGTGAGCCGGAATCTAGAAGAATCGTTGCCAAGCGTGTCGTCCTACCAGTGACTATAGTTACGATAACTGTCTGTAGCAATGTCTGTCCTCCCTGCTGAGATACTAAACTGTCTGTTCCATTGGTTTGTGAATCCCTAAGCGTATTGTTGGACACTTGTCTTACTTCCGTACATAACTGTGGACACATTATTGTAACATGACGCTTATGAAAGATCACACATTTCACGAAACATTTACATTTCTTAGCATTGTGCCCTGCTTTAAGACACAAGTAAAATCTTACCTCTCGCTTTAGCAATTTCTTCTTGGCCTCTACCGTTAACTTCTTGGCATTAAAACACTCTACAGAAGTATGTGATGATTTATCACACGATAAACATGCACCCTTAATAGAACACATACTCTCACTTGCTGAAATACATGCAGAAGTTGCTACTATATCTACCTTTGACGCAGAACTCTTAATATCAAAACTGAAGCTGAAACCAGATCTATCGAGTGCAAAGCATTCTTCACTTTCAAATTCTAACCTCAAAAATGCTATAATATCCTGCTCGTCTGCTTCACTCCTGTTGTTTCGTACTCTTCCCCAGGCTAACATTACATCATCTGGCAATGAAAAATGAAATGGCGTATGTTTTTAGTGCCGGGCTGTGTCCGTGTACTTTGGCTCGCCAGGTGCAGGTCCTTTTATTTGACGCCCGTAGACAACACATACACCCGGTCCCCGTCCAAGGGGAATTAACTAATTAAGGTTAAAGTTCCCGACCCTGCCGGAAATCGAATCCGGTACCCTTCTGACCAAAGGCCGACAAGCTAACCATTAACCATGGAGTTCTGACTATGAAGATTTCATTAAAGGGTATAACATTGCAGCATATTTCTCCCGGATAACTCCTGAGGTTTCCGAAGCTCGCAGCTGAGTTTCCAGTTCATCACGTAAAGTGTCCAGTGTCATACTTTCCACTCTAGTAGCTTGATTGAGAATAAGGGACAAAAGCTCACGTACATAAATTTCAGTAAGGAGTTCATCCTTTGTAAAGCGAGATTTTAACTGTTCAGTAGCATGACAGTTGAACCATAAGCAACTTCACTTTGCCAAAACTCTACCTACAAAATTCATCCATTGATTTCAGTGAATCTGTCAAAGATCAAGTATTTGCGACACTTAACTCACTTAGAAGATTACGCAACATATTTTCTCGAGTATTGAAAGAACACCTCATTTGCACTCAGGTATTACCTCATTTTGACTACTGTGACGCCGTGTACAACGACCTGACTGCTAGCCTTAACGACAAACTACAACGCGCGCAAAACGCCTGTGTTCGCTATATATGTAACCAACGTTACTATGACCATGTTACACCTGCCTACGATGAATCGGCTGGCTAAAACTCAAAGAGTGGTCTAATCTTCATGCTTTATGCCTTCTTCATCGAATACTCTCCTCATGCTTACCTCCCTACTTGTACAGTCAATTTCACCACCTGTCATCCAATCACAGTTACGGAGCACGGTCAAATTTGATACACCCTTATCTATTCCACCCCACAGCACCACACGATTCACAAACTCAGTTGTCATTTCTTCGGCACGACAATGGAATACACTACCCATCTCTGCCAGAGGAGCCTCACCTGCGAGTTTTAGACAACTTTGTCACCGATACTTACCAAGTAACAGATGAAGTCCTAAATTGTTATTCGTATGTTATGGAAAGATTATAGATTCGGCCTTCCTCAAACTATAGACTTTACATAATCACACTGTTATTATTAAGGATAATATAAATTAGCTAATCATGTCATAATTGTGTAAATAATAATAATCATAATCATCATTATCCTAGTTATTATTTTCCTATTTTTATTATTACTATTTATCACAATATTGTATTGTTTAGTAGTTGCAAGATGTTTTAGTTGTAAGTCTCTTTATTTTAATTTTGTACATGTAGATACTGTATTTTATGGATAGATGGAAGAGAGGACCTAATGGCCTTAATCTTGCCAGACAAGTTAAACCCATTGTATTGTATTGTATTGTATTGTATTGTATTGTATTGTATTTGCGCCTGACGGAGGGAAACTTCCCACCAGCTCCCTACCTTTCGAACCTGGTACCATCAATTGCAAACGATACTGAAATTGATCATCGTCGTCTAAAGATTTGTCGGCATCAGTTTTATAAAAATGACCCCAAAATACAAGCCAGTTCTTTAAATTTCCGTCGAATTTCGTAAGCTCCAAATTGGAGAGACGGATATTTCTATTAGCTGGCTGAACTATGACATCTGCTCCTAATAGGATTTCAGTGTCTGGTGGATTGTGACCTTGATCTATGAGTGTGATGTTCGCTACTTTAAACTGCGGAAATATTTTCTGATGTTTCGGTCGAGGAACAAAATTACATAGTATTTTACTTTGATCCAACATCGTCACTGAACCTGGTCTGCAGCTACAGAATGAACTTGAATAACATTTTAATACCTCGATTTGTTGAAAATATACTCACCTATGTATGTTTCTGCGTCATCGTAGTCTTTCTGGTAGACTTCCTCTTCTGCTTTGCTCTCACATACCAAGATGCACGGATTTCTCATCCAGTTTGAAGAGACGATTTGCCTTATCTTCAAATATGTTGAACGACAATTCCAGCTCCACTTTACTACGGTATTTTCCTATAGATATTGTTTCACTTTGCTGATAGCCCGCGTAAACATGCGTCTCACTTGCGATCTTTCTTTCTTCAGTTTTTCTCGTCCTGTCACGGTCGACATTATGTAAGAGTAATTATTTCAGTATGGAACATTGAACGCACATTACAAGAACGCACTGATATTAAACTATGATTCTGCACACGTTTATTGTACTTAATTACAGGTTTCACTTTTCTTAATAAGTATGAGACACAATCACACACAAATGCTTCCATTTTACTAGTCCTTTCTCTCAGAGTTTATATACATCATTTATTGCCCATAGCAGTCAGGGCTTCCTAGATTTCTAACCTGTCACACAATTTCTACTCACAAACTCTAACATAATTTCAAAAGTTAAATTTCTGGGAGAAATTTCTGAACCATTAGAAATCAGAACCGGTGTCGGAGAAGAAGATGGTTTATTCAAGCTATTACTCAATCTAATTTTGAAAAACTAATTCGTGAATGAAAGAAAAGAAAAGGGGTAAATGTCGGCAAACTTTTCAAAAATAAAATTCAGCGTGATTGCGTAGCTTTAGCAGGTGAATTTACAATCGTTTACAACAACTGACAAGAAGCAATCCAGTCCATAGAAAAACTTCATAACACAGCCGCCAAAACCAGACTCCAAATTTCATTTGAAAAGATGCAATATATGAAAGGAACTAAATCAAGATTCGACAATGAACCATTAATCACAAAATTCTAAAAATCTTCCACGTAGATAAATTCAAGTATCTAGGCGAAATTATTCAACCATCAGGACCAAATCCGGCTGTAAACAAAGAATTTTTAAAATTCAAAATACAACAAAAAGTATGTATTAAAAGATGGAATCTTACGACACTACAAGAGAGTCATCAAACCAGAGGCATTCGTACGAAACAAGACAAGGAATATCATTTGACAAGACCAAGGTCCTAGCAGCTATCCCCTGGCATCTGGAAAGGAAAATCCGCGAGGCTATCGAAATCAAGAAACACCCGAACAATATAAATTTAGAAGGGGGTTATAAAAATCAGCAATTCTTGGATACCTATCATACATAGATTAAGACATACAGACCACAACATATATACGCAAGAAGAACCTCTAATTACATAACAGCGCGGGCAAGTCCCACTACCTGGCTGTGACACATACATTTCCAGAATTCTCACGAGACAGCCAGGCGCTTACGTCAGCCAGAAAGTGTAGGATATATAAGACCAAGGTCAGGAACCACCCTCGTAGTGTGATTGCTGCCTGGGAGACTGATTACCTCGGATCGAGTAGGGGTATTTCAGTCGCCTTGACAAACAATACTGCAATGTATTCGAAACTTCCGCGAACTGTACGTAATGTACAGAAAACAACAACGCGGTTCAACCCGGAAAAAGAACTAAATAATTAAACCAGAGGCACTTTATACATCGAGAACCCTGATAACTGGCGCCACGTCAGAAATAAGAAAAGCACCAAAAAGCAAGAGAGGAAAATTCTCAGAAAAATCCTGGGACCGAAATATGAAAATGGAATTTGCATGAATAGGAAACCACAGGAAATTTAACAAGTCACAGAATTAGAAAAAAGGTGGTTAAAATTCTACAGAAACCTACAACAAGCTGACAAAGAAACTTCCAAATCTAGCTCTATCCCTAAAACACTGCAACAATTGAAATAAACGAAGGCCTAGAAGAAATTGTTATTACAGAGGAAACCATTCAAGAATAGAGCAAAATTTAGAAGCTTAGTAAGCAAACCCTAAATTTGCACAGAAACCTACCAGAAAATAGGCAGATTGGACAGAAGAGCGCAGAAAGGCACTCCGTGAACGAACGAAGAGATATTGTACTAAATAAGTTCAAATACGCTCCTTAGCTGTGCGTAACGAATTAATTATAATACTAATAATAATAATTGTCCGACTCCTTGCCTGAATGGTCAGCTTGGTTCAGGGAGCTCTCGGTTCGATTTCCGGTGTAATCAGAGATTTTAGACGCATCTGGTCAATTTTCCTAGCTCGAGAGCTGGGTTTAGGTGTTAGTTTCAATGCACGTTTTCATTAGAGCACACCACACTAACAAACACCACAGAAACATTGAAAAGTGATCACATTCCTACACATAGGGTTGAAGTTAGGAAAGCCATCCGGCCGTAAAACTGGACTAAAACACATACAGTGCCCTATACCAAGTAATTGGGATAAGCCAAGGAATAATTTATATACAGGGTGGTCGGAAACATCGTGAACCGTGTGTATGAAATAAATAACTCGATATCTAGCATTGTTGTCATTTCTTTTCAGCAGCTAAATTTACCCAATCAGATCACTACGCGGGCGAATTCGAATGGGCTTTGCACGGCGGTGTTGTAAAATCTGCTCGTGCTTGAGAGCCATGCTGAGAAATCAGCATCAAAAACCAACGCACCTTGGGTTTCAGCCGGTGTTGCTGTAGCGTACTAGCCCTGTCTGCTCGGCGGTCCGTATTCAAACTCCTCCCCTGGAGAAGTTCTATTTTTCGTCTGGTGCTCTCAAGCCGGTCTTAAGCCACGTACAGATTTAGCAACACCGCCGCACAAAGCCCATTTCAATTCGCCCGCGAAGTGATCTGACTGGCTCACGTTGTTTCCCACCACCCTGTATGTAAAACAAGAGTTTTGTCTGACATTGCTTAGAAGTAAAAAATAATGGTATTTCTGTATCGATCGTGTTCACAGTAAGAAGCAATTGCAATTTTTAATTTCCCGTCATCTCTGTCGGTCTGTCTGTCTGTCTGTCTGCCACCGGGCGAGTTGGCCGTGCGGTTAGTGGCGCGCGGCTGTGAGCTTGCATCCGGGAGATAGTGAGTTGGAATCCCATTGTCGGCAGCCCTGAAGATGGTTTTCCGTGATTTACAATTTTTACACCAGGCAAATGCTGGAGCTGTACCTTAATTAAGGCCAAGGCCGCTTCCTTCCAACTCCTAGGCCTTTCCTATCCCATCGTCGCCGTGAGACCTATCAGTGTCAGTGCGACGTAAAGCCACTAGCAAACAAAATGTCTGTCTGTCTGTCCGTCTGTCTGTCTGTCTGTCTGTCTGTCTGTCTATCTGTCTGTCTGTACGCACATCGCGAGAAAATGGCTGAACAGAATTTAATGAAAATCGGTATGTAAATTCGAAGAATAAGGCACTAATATCTAGGCTATAAATCATTTTAACAACTCTGAGTGAAATGGTAGTTTAGGGGAAACCTAACATGTAATTCTGAAATATCTGTGGCATTAGTAGTTCTATCGATACATATTAGATAACAGAAGTTATAGAAAATACAATGTTCGATCATTTATATCCTACAGAGTTCCGTAGTACATATCAGCGCCGAGCTACGAGTAAATGGCTCAACATAATTAAATGAAAAGCTGTGTGTAAAGCTGGGAATAAGGCATTACAGTCTAGGCTATAAATTGGTGAAGTGGTAGTTTCGTGTAACGTCAAACATTTAATTTACAGATGAACTTAGATTTTTGTTGCTTAGTCCACATCAAAATCGAACTGAGTTAACAAGGGAATGTTGTTCAATCGTGTTAATTGGCGATGGTGCTGGTTTCTGTCGATATTGCCTCAAGGTTAAGAGCCGCGTGGTCATCAGCCCATATCGACAAGAGCAATTGTCAAATGACTATCAAAATGAGAAAAAAGTCGTGAAGGAATGATCCCTTGAGGAATAAGATGAGAGGAAGTGATAGTAGTATAATGCAGGGATTCGGCGGCCTCCTCCTCCTCCCGCGGGAAATTTGAATTCTGGCGGGAAATTTCAATTTTGGCGGGAGATTTGAATTTTTGGCGGGAGATTTGAATTTTGGCGCGAGATTTGAATTTGTAAACAAAGCCACGTGCTTTTTGACAGCTGTCATCGACAACAACGCATCGCTAACCTCACTGCTGCCATCTTGACGGGCCTAAACCTCAGTAGTGCCAACTTAACCTAACTAGCGCGAGGTAAACAAATCCACGTGTTTTTTGACAGCCACGTGCTTTTTGACAGACAACAACGCATCGCTAACCTCAGTACTGCCATCTTGACGGGCCTAAACCTTAGTGGTACCAACTTAACCTAACTAGCGTGTGGTAAAGAAAGCCACGTGCTTTTTGACAGCTGTCAACCGCCATCTTTAATCACCGTGCTGCCCTCTTTAGCTACTTACCTTTGAAATGTGGTGGCGGTAAATTCCACGTGCTTTACAAACCTATATGCTTTTCTGACAGCTGTCATCCGCCATCTTTAATCCAGAGAGAACAGTGCTGCCCTCTATGTAGTAGCGGCAAATTCCACGTGCTCTTGTTTGGAAACAAATCAACATGCTATTTTTGACAGCTGTCAAGCGCCATCTTTAATCACCGTGCTGCCCTCTTTAGCTACTTACCTTTGAAATGTGGTGGCGGTAAATTCCACGTGCTTTACAAACCTATATGCTTTTCTGACAGCTGTCATCCGCCATCTTTAATCCAGAGAGAACAGTGCTGCCCTCTATGTAGTAGCGGCAAATTCCACGTGCTCTTGTTTGGAAACAAATCAACATGCTTTTTTTTTGACAGCTGTCAACCGCCATCTTTAATCACCGTGCTGCCCTCTTTAGCTACTTACCTTTGAAATGTGGTGGCGGTAAATTCCACGTGCTTTACAAACCCATGTGATTTTCTGACAGCTGTCATCCACCATTTTTAATCCAGAGAGAACAGTGCTGCCCTCTATGTGGTGGCGGCAAATTCCACGTGCTCTTGTTTGGAAGCAAATCAACATGCTTTTTTGACAGCTGTCAACCGCCATCTTTAATCACCGTGCCGCCCTCTTTAGCTACTTACCTTTGAAATGTGGTGGTGGTAAATTCCACGTCCTTTACAAACCTATATGCTTTCCTGACAGCTGTCATCCGCCTAGCAATTCTCTTTCTATATAATAATTTCGTGTGGCTATTTCTAGCCAAGTGCAGTCTAAAACAATAAATCCTAGTCTTGTTGTATCAGGAAGGGTAACTGGCTAAATCCCGGTCTTTCAGCGTCAGGAAGGGCAACCAGCCATACCGTGAAACAATAGTGTATGATGTACGAGGCTAGATACTGCTTTGAGCATCTAGCTGTAAAACCCCGATTCTCGTGTTTAAAAGAGCATCTAGTTGTAAAACAGATTCTTAATCCCAGTTATTTGACGTCAGGAAGGGCAACCGGTCGAAAACAATAGTGTATGATGTAAGAGGCTAGATACTGCTAGTTTTGTATCAGGAAGGGCAACTAGTCTTAAAACAAATTCTTGCGATTTAAAATCTTAGTTTTGCGTCAGGAAGGGCATCCGGCTGTAAAACAATAGTTCGTGATACAGCGATTTAAAATCTAAGAAGAGCATCTAGCTGTAAATCCCCGATTCTCGTGTTAAAAAGAGCATCTAGTTGTAAAACAGATTCTTAATCCGAGTTCATTGACGTCAGGAAGGGCAACCGGTCGAAAACAATAGTGTATGATGTAAGAGGTTAGATACTGCCAGTTTTGCGTCAGGAAGGGCATCCGGCTGTAAAACAATAGTTCGTGATACAGCGATTTAAAATCTAAGAAGAGCTTCTAGCAGTAAAACCCCGATTCTCATGTTAAAAAGAGCATCTAGTTGTAAAACAGATTCTTAATCCCAGTTCTTTGACGTCAGGAAGGGCAACCGGTCGAAAACAATACTGTATGATGTAAGAGGTTAGATACTGCTATTTAAAATCCTAGGAGGGTATCCAGTTGTAAGACAGATTCTTGTGATTTAAAATCTCGCGTCAGGAAGGGCAACCGGTCGAAAACAATAGTGTATGATGTAAGAGGCTAGATACTGCTTTTTAAAATCATAGAAGGGCATCCTGTTGTAAAACGGATTCTTGTGATTTAAAATCTCGCGTCAGGAAGGGCAACCGGTCGTAAAACGAATTCTTGCGATTTAAACTCATGCGTCAGGAGGAGGCACTCGGCTTTAAAACATATTTTTAATCCCGACCCTGCTACGTTAGGAACCACATCTAGCTGTAAAAACAGGAGCTTCAAACATTTACAGTTTTAAGCTTTAGGAACGGGTTATGGGTTACATTTTTTGTTCTACTGCATAGAACACTATCTTTGAAGTTGTATCGGCGCAGTCATTCAGAGCGAGGTATGGAATGCATGTGTTGGCTGAAATTGTACACTCGGCTTCCGGCTGTAGTAACCTTGAACGAAGACACTGCATGCTGATGAGCGACTTGTAACTCACGTAGCCCGTGTAAGCTCCTAACATAAATTATCATGATTGTACGGAGAGGTTAAAACACACAGTGCTAGCATATAGCCCCCTCCTATCGAAAGAGCCTGCACGGCGCCGGCATGTAGGCTACTCCTGTTGAAGGAGCCTGTACAAGGTTTAACACCCCTCTATCAACAGCCCTTACTTAACGCTAGCTTTTTTTTGCACACCCGCCTCTTAGATCATACACCATAGTTTCACGACCGGTTACCCTTCCTGACTAGGATTTTAAATCGCAGTATTCGCGATAAATTTGTTGTAGCGGGTTTTATAACTAGATGTCCCGGTACCGGCACATAGCCTACTCCTACCGAAGAAGCATACACACAGCTTATTGCCTCCATCCGACAAATGAATCACCCTCAACGTCTTGTACTCAAAATCATTTTCGAAGGAGTCTGCACAAGGTTGAACGCCCCCTATCAACAACCCTTACTTAATGCTAGCTTTTTTGCACACCCCGCCTCTTAGATCATACACCATAGTTTTACGACCGGTTACCCTTCGTGACTAGGATTTTAAATCACAGTATACGCGATAAATTTGTTGTAGCGGGTTTTATAACTAGATGTACCGGTACCGGCACATAGCCTACTCCTACCGAAGAAGCCTGCACAAGGCTTATTACCTCCATCCGACGGATGAATCACCATCAACGTCTTGTACTCAAAATCATTTTCGAAGGAGTCTGCACAAGGTTTAACGTCCCCATCAACAGCCCTTACTTAATGCTGGCTTTTTTGCACACCCCGCCTCTTAGATCATACACCATAGTTTTACGACCGGTTACCCTTCCTGACTAGGATTTTAAATCGCAGTATACGCGATAAATTTGTTGTAGCGGGTTTTATAACTAGATGTCCCGGTACCGGTACATAGCCTACTCCTACCGAAGAAGCCTGCACACAGCTTAACGCCTCCATCCGACAAATGAATCACCCTCAACACTCTTCAATCATTCTCGCTACTTCGGAAGATAGCGAGTTCGAACTCCTACTGTTGGAAGCCGTAAAAAATAGCAAATGCTAGGCGAGGGGCCTGCGCGATCGTCATAACGTGTAATTACATGATCTAGCTAAATGTAGTTTTAGCTCAATACCTTTAAGTGCCTACAGGTAAGGAATACCGCGGATGTAGCTTAGTACCCTCCCGTTTAAGTCCAGAAGTCGAGGATCGCGCGCTAACTTTCCAAGGCTCGATCCGCTGCAGAACTCTTAAATTCTGACACCTCGGCATCAACAGGAGGTTCGATTCCGGCTTAAATACGTCTGCCTGCGGGACTCAGTGTAAGACCCTCAGGAAAGCTCTTGTTGCATAAACACTTCGTTCCGACTGTACTGCAGTTGTCAGCGATTTTCACATCCGCTTGGTAACAAGCAGCATATTTACTCACTGCAGTTTGCGTGAAGCGCTCACAGTTCTCTGTGTGCGTTTATTACGTACACATCTCCCGTCTAAGTACTGTCTGCTGTGAATATTATTCTTCAGCCTTTATCTTAAGGTAAGCTAGAACTGTTAGTTACTGTTTGCAAAGCAACTTCTACGCTAGGTAATAGACATCTACATTCATATATGTTTGTTCTTTTCTTTTTTAGGTACCGTTCGAGTTACAGGCTTGAAAGTACGCATTTTATTCATCCGAGTAACAGTCTGCAGCACATGCATTTTTAAGGTATGTTTTCGAACTTTGAGTTGTAAAGATAGCTAGGTTAACTGATGTACCCTACACTACATTCATATATGTTTGTTCTTTTTAGGTACGACCGGAATATTATCATTCGAGTTTCAGGCTTGAACGTACGCATTTTATTTATCCGAGTAACAGTCTGCAGCACGTGCATTTTTAAGGTATGTTTTCGAACTTTGAGTTGTAAAGATAGCTAGGCTAACTGATGTACCCTACACTACATTCATATATGTTTGTTCTTTTCTTTTAGGCACGACTAGAATATTATCATTCGAGTTACAGGCTTGAAAGTACGCATTTTATTCATCCGAGTAACAGTCTGCAGTGCGAAGATTTTAAGGTATGTCTGACCTCTATTCGTTGAAACTTGGTTTCTTCCGAACATCGTAACTTTAAGCTAATCATAAATAGTTGTTCTCTTCAATCCTCATGCTATAGACGAGGTTAATCTTATAATTTCAAACACTCACACATAGCTATGTCTGTCCTCAACAGGCTGAAACTTGGTTTCTTCTAAAACATCGTAACTTTAAGCTAATCATAAATAGATATTCTCTTCAATCCTCATGCTATAGACGAGGTTAATCTTATAATTTTAAACACGCACACATAGCTATGTCTGTCCTCAACAGGCTGAAACTTGGTTTCTTCTAAAACATCGTAACTTTAAGCTAATCATAAATAGTTGTTCTCTTCAATCCTCATGCTATAGACGAGGTTAATCTTATAATTTCAAACACGCACACATAGCTATGTCTGTCCTCAACAGGCTGAAACTTGGTTTCTTCTAAAACATCGTAACTTTAGACTATTGATAAATAGTCGTTCTATTCAATCCGAATACTATACACGAGGTTAATTTTATAATTTCAAACACACACATAGCTATGTCTGTTCTCAACAGCCGAAACTTGGTTTCTTCCGAACATCGTAACTTTAAGCTAATCATAAATAGTTGTTCTCTTCAATCCTCATGCTATAGACGAGGTTAATTTTATAATTTCAAACACACACATAGCTATGTCTGACCTCAACAGGCTGAAACTTGGTTTCTTCTAAAACATCGTAACTTTAGTCTATTGATAAATAGTTATCTTCTTTAATCTGCATGTCATAGAAGAGGTTAATCTTATAATTTCAAACTCACAGCAATGTCCGACCTCTATACGTTGAAACTTGGTTTCTTCCGAACATCTTAACTTTAAGCTAATCATAAATAGTTGTTCTCTTCAATCCTCATGCTATAGACGAGGTTAATCTTATAATTTCAAACTCACAGCAATGTCCGACCTCTATACATTGAAACTTGGTTTCTTCCGAACATCGTAACTTTAGTCTATTGATAAATAGTCGTTCTCTTCAATCCTCATGCTATAGGCTAGGTTAATTTTATAATTTCAAACACACACATAGCTATGTCTGACCTCAACAGGCTGAAACTTGGTTTCTTCTAAAACATCGTAACTTTAGTCTATTCATAAATAGTCGTTCTCTTCAATCCTCATGCTATAGAAGAGGTTAATCTTATAATTTCAAACTCACAGCCATGTCCGACCTCTATACGTTGAAACTTGGTTTCTTCCGAACATCGTAACTTTCGCCTAATCTCTATCGGTCGTTCTCTTTTCAGATGTTCCCCTGCTGCGACGAATGTAATGTAACGTTTACAAGGCGAGATAACTTCATGCGCCATATGAAATCAAAACACCCTAGCATAACATCTGCTTTATGTAAAGTTTGTAGTGTGTATTTCGCTAACGTAGAGCGATACGAGGCTCACTTAGTAGAGGTACATCAAATATCTACTTGCCCTCAGGTAGTAGTAGGGAAAAAGCGTGCAGCTACTGATGTAGCTGTAGAAAGTACTAGTAGTAAAAAACCTAGGAAAAATGAACTTCACACTATTCACTGCGAGCATTGTAACACTGATGTACCATCTTCGCATTTTCAGGGACACTTACGGAGTAATGCACATAAAAATAATGCATGTAGAAGTGGTAGTAACGCAAACATAGAGGAAATTAATACAGCATTTAAAAGTAGGATTGCTAGTTACAGAATTCGCACTAGTCAAAGGTTTCAGAGCACTTCAAACTTTTTAACTTGCGTTCAACCGGATGTACAACAGCTTCTTGCTAAATCTTTGTCCAATCATAATTTATTTAAAGTTAATTTTGAACTTTTCGCCTTGTACATTAAAAGCACGGATGAATCCGAAATAACGGACATTAAATCATTTAATACGAAGAATTTTGTCATAAGTCAGTCGACTAATTTTGGTGATGTACTTAGGGATGTCTCTAACATTATTTCAACTAAGAGCGAGGAATTTCAGGAAAAGGAATCAGGGTGGGCTTTAGTTGAAATAATGTATCTAGAAGTTAACATCAATAAGTACAATCCCATGCGAGGTTCATCGTACATCGAGCTGCCGACATGGATTCAGCGAAAAGAAGCTGTTGTAAACATCCAAAACAATGATGAAGCATGTTTTGCATGGGCGGTGATGTCGGCTTTAAATCCTGCGAAATCAGACGTATCTAAGAGAACATCATCGTATCCACACTATTCAACGCAACTAAATTTCGATAGTATAGAATTTCCTGTGCAGTTAAAAGATATTAAGCGCTTTGAGGAACTAAATAGCATTAGCATTAATGTGTATGGTGTAGAGAAAAAGTCTGTAGTAGGTCCTCTGTATTATACATGTCATAAGAAGAGTACTCATGTTAATTAACTCTATATTGAAAACAGTGAAAATAACCACTTTTGCTGGATTAAAAATCTGAGTAGACTT
Organism: Anabrus simplex; assembly: GCF_040414725.1. Lineage (NCBI taxonomy): Eukaryota > Metazoa > Arthropoda > Insecta > Orthoptera > Tettigoniidae > Anabrus > Anabrus simplex. The sequence continues at coordinate 258,088,755 of NC_090266.1, forward strand.
GTTGGTAGTCAGTTATCCAAAGAAAGGTGTAAAAAGTGGCTATGTGATGGATGCTTGCAGTATTTTAGAACTGAAGATCAGTTAACGAAGCATTCCAAGAATGACTGCAATCATGTACGTACAGAGATACCTACTACAGGCAATAACGTTTTAAAATTTACAAATTTTCACAAGCAGATGTGGGTACCGTTCGTGATTTATGCAGACTTTGAAGCCATCCTCACGCCATGCTACACATGCTCACCTAATCCTGACAACTCTTTCACTAATACTACGCACATGCATGTCCCGTATAGCTTCGCGTATTACATCAAGTGTAGTTACGATAGTACGCTTAACAAGTTAGAGCTGTATCGAGGACATGATGCTGCTAAAGTATTTTTAGAAAGACTTGAAAGTGATGCAGTTCGTCTTGGTCATATTCTAAATAGTAATATTCCTATGAAGCCACTCACCGAAATTCAGTTAAATGATCATGAACGTGCTACAAAGTGTAGCATTTGTGATGGGGGATTTTCCGAAAATGACCCTAAAGTTTTTGATCATGATCATTTAACTAGTTTCTACAGATGTGCCGCTCATTATAGCTGTAATCTTAAGTATAGAGTTCCTAAATTTATCACTGTAATTTTTCATAACTTATCTGGTTACGACTCTCATTTCATCATTTCACAATTTGGAGCTTCAGATGAAAAAGTAGATATAATCCCTCAGAATAAAGAGCGGTACATTGCGTTTGCAAAGTCTGTAAAAGTAGATGCTGAGCATTCTATAAAACTGAGATTCCTTGACTCGTTTCGCTTTATGGCGAGTAGCCTCGATAAACTTTCTAGTCATTTACAGCCTGAACAATTTACGGAAATTCGACGCGTTTTTCCCGAAGAAGCGCAGTTTAATTTACTTCGGCGTAAGGGTGTTTTTTGTTATGAATATCTCGACTGCTTAGAACGCCTCGAAGAAAGTGCCTTACCATCGAAACAATCCTTTTACAGCTCGCTGAATTCAGCAGATATTAGTGATGATGACTATTTACATGCACAACATATCTGGGAGCAGTTCCACATTCAAACGCTGGGTGAATACTCCGATTTATATTTAAAAACAGATGTACTTTTGTTAGCTGATGTTTTTGAAAATTTTCGCTGTGTTTGCAAGAAAATCTACAGCCTTGACCCATGTCAGTATTTTACTGCGCCTGGGTTAAGTTGGGACGCGATGTTAAAATACACGCAGGTGAATTTGGAACTGCTAACTGATATTGATATGGTGCACTTTATAAAATCATCTATTCGAGGTGGTCTAAGTCAGTGCAGCGGGCGGTATTCCAAGGCAAATAATAAGTACATGCCGAGTTTCGATTCTAGTCAGGAATCTCAGTATATCGTTTATCTCGATGCTAATAATCAGTATGGGTGGGCGATGAGTCAGCATCTACCGGTGAGTGGTTTCCGCTGGCTAACGCAGTGCGAAATTGATGCTTTACAGCTGCACGCCCTAGGCGATGAAGCTGATAAAGGCTATTTCCTCGAAGTTGACTTACAGTATCCTAAAGAGTTACACACTTCTCATAATGACCTACCGTTCTGCCCTGAAAATATGAAGCCCCCGTACATCGCATCAACGACGAAAATGCTCATTGCTAATTTATCCGATAAATCTAAGTATATCATTCATTACCGAAATTTAAAACAGTGTTTGCAGCATGGTTTGAAGTTATCCAAAATTCATCGCGTACTAGAATTAAATCAGTCACCGTGGCTAAAGCCATATATCGATCTGAACAATAATTTAAGAACGAATGCGGTTAACGAGTTTGAAAAAGATTTCTACAAGCTCATGAATAACAGTGTGTTTGGTAAGACTATGGAAAATGTTGACAAACGCGTTGATGTAAAATTGATTACAAACTGGGAGAATATTAAGAAATGGTATGGCGCTAACTATTTAATAAGTAAACCAAATTTCCACAGCTGCACCATCATACATGAGAATTTAGTTATTATACAGATGAATCGTGTTAAGGTTAAGTATGACAAACCTACCTACGTCAGCTTTGCAGTACTTGAATTAGCTAAAACACTCATGTATGAATTCCATTACGATTATATGATGAAGAAGTACGCGCATAATGCGTAATTGCTCTACACAGATACCGATTCGTTTATTTATCAAATCAAAACTGATGACTATTACAATGATATAAAGTCAGACTTGGGTAGGTTTGATACAAGTAACTATCCTGCAAATAATCAATATCATCTACCGCTAGTGAACAAAACGTTTCTAGGTAAAATGAAAGATGAATGTGCTGGGAATATTATCGATTCATTTGTAGGTACTAAATCCAAGTCATATTGCATAAAACTCTTAAATGAATTACAAATAAAGAGATTGAAGGGGGTTAAAAAGAATGTCGTTCAGAATCAGCTAAGTTTTGAAAACTATAACAATTGCATTAAAAGTAATCCACCTGTTTTGCATAAGCAAATGTCTGTCATTAGAAGCAAGAAGCACTAGTTGTACACTCATTTAATTAGTAAGGTAGCCCTTAATAGCGATGATTGCAAACGGTTTGTCATTCCAAATTCTACCAACACTCTAGCCTGGGGGCATAGTAGTATTGATCGATACTACTTTACATAAAGCAGATGTGTGTGTAAACATTATGCTAGAGGTGTGTACTTACGTTACGCTGTCTTACATCACAATTCACCGTACATATTGTAGGGAGAGGTACGCTGAGAGCGTAGTACGGCAAGTTTAAACTTGTACATACAAGAATTGCATCGAGAAGTACGCAAACATCACTAGGGTAAAACGATTCGAGATAAAACTTGTACATACAAGATGTAAATAAATAATGTAGAATTGGCATATTCTTTTATTTTAGGTTAGGTATTACCTTCCACCCGCTCCTTATTTGCAAGATAGGGTTTTTGTTTATTACTCAAAGAAGAAAAGCAAGAAAGAAGGTGATGAGCAGATTCGTAAGTATGTTATTGTCTAGCTCATATTGAGAAGAGAATTCTTTTTCTAAACAGTGTTTGATTGCAATGCAGTGTTCAACAACATCGAACTATAAACGGTAGTATGTGTTCAAGTCTAAACTTGCAATACTCTTGCTTTTGCAATGCACGTTCGATAGAGATGTAGCTTGATAGAGGAAGAAGAGCAGTTAGTAAGTATGTTGAGAAGATATTTTGTTTTTCTTTCTAAACAGTGCTCGATTCTAGTTATACAATGCAGTGTTCAACAACATCGAACACTAGTATGCAGTTCAAGTTGTAATAAGTTTTGAACAGTAGTATGTGTGTTCAAGTCTAAACATGCATCACTGCGGGTATGCGAGCGGATGACAGCTGACGAAATTACCCCGCATGAGGGCAGCACGGTGCTCTGTTCATTAAAGATGGTGGATGACAGCTAACGAAATTGCCGGTTTGTTTCCACACAAGAGCGCGTACAATTTACCACCACCACATTTCAAAGGTAAGTAGCTAAAGAGGGCGGCACGGTGATTAAAGATGGCGGTTGACAGCTGTCAAAAAAGCATGTTGATTTGCTTCCAAACAAGAGCACGTGGAATTTGCCGCTACTACATATAGGGCAGCACTGTTCTCTCTGGATTAAAGATGGCGGATGACAGCTGTCAGAAAAGCATATGGGTTTGTAAAGCACGTGGAATTTACCGCCACCACATTTCAAAGGTAAGTAGCTAAAGAGGGCAGCACGGTGATTAAAGATGGCGCTTGACAGCTGTCAAAAATGCATGTTGATTTGTTTCCAAACAAGAGCACGTGGAATTTGCCGCTACTATATAGAGGGCAGCACTGTTCTCTCTGGATTAAAGATGGCGGATGACAGCTGTCAGAAAAGCATATAGGTTTGTAAAGCACGTGGAATTTACCGCCACCACATTTCAAAGGTAAGTAGCTAAAGAGGGCAGCACGGTGATTAAAGATGGCGGTTGACAGCTGTCAAAAAAGCACGTGGCTGTCAAAAAGCACGTGGCTTTCTTTACCACACGCTAGTTAGGTTAAGTTGGTACCACTAAGGTTTAGGCCCGTCAAGATGGCAGTACTGAGGTTAGCGATGCGTTGTTGTCTGTCAAAAAGCACGTGGCTGTCAAAAAACACGTGGATTTGTTTACCTCGCGCTAGTTAGGTTAAGTTGGCACTACTGAGGTTTAGGCCCGTTAAGATGGCAGCAGTGAGGTTAGCGATGCGTTGTTGTCGATGACAGTTGTCAAAAAGCACGTGGCTTTGTTTACAAATTCAAATCTCGCGCCAAAATTCAAATCTCCCGCCAAAAATTCAAATCTCCCGCCAAAATTCAAATTTCCCGCCAGAATTCAAATTTCCCGCGGGAGGAGGAGGAGGCCGCCGAATCCCTGCATTATACTACTAGTGATGAAAGGAAGAAGAAGGACTCCTTTTATATTGGATGCCCTGATATCAAATGCAAATGGCATACAGAGCAAAAACCATCGGCATCGATATACGTTTCCTTTGGCTGAAAGGACACGCTAGCGTTATAAAATAGTTGACCAAGAAAGCAGAACATCTCAGATGGAACCTATAACGCTATACACGGACTTAGCACCATTCCTACGCAGCAAATCTCACAGTGACTGGAACATAACGCAGGAGATGAAAGGACGACAGTACGCTGCTCATCAGCGTCACATACCAACACGACCCTTGTTTGACAAGTTATGTCTTAGTAGGAGGCTGCTACCAAAATCATCTTCATAGGATTAGCCTACAGTAATGGATTCTCCTATGTGCGACAAGGAGTAAGATGTAATTGCCCATCTTAACCACATCAATCTCGGTTGCAGTGAATATCGACATGCACAAAGCGTGTTATATGAAAACTGGCCCTTTTTCATGTCCCTTTTCCTACCAGTACAATATGTTAACTAAGAAGATCAGATAACAATAGTTACCTAGCACTTGCCCTGTTTTTATATATGACCGATCTGAACATCTAAATGAGACATCAACCTCCGAAGGCCCTTTTTGCGTGTGCTGTGAGATGAATAAAATGGGTTGTATTTCCTTTGAATTGATATATTTAACCTGTGACATGTATTTTAGATATAGTGTTATTTTATATATAGTACGCACTTTATGTATTTATACATGGTGTTTTGCTGGCTGCATGACTACTTGCCGAATACTAAGTTTCAACACAACACACTACCACCAGTCTTCACTTGAAATGGCATACTTCACCCCATGCTCAACACAGACTGTAAGCACTGACGTCTGCTGTATTGTAAACAAGCAGCTGAAATACTTGTGCGTATACAATGCTCTCTACCACTTACAACCGTGCCAGATACATCCTACCACATAACGTGCCTAATACCACAGAATTAAAAAAGTGTTATACCCGAGCTCGATGGCTGTAGCCGCTTAAGTGCGGCCACTATCCAGTATTCGGGAGATAGTGGGTCTGAACTCGACTGTCGGAAGCTCTGAATGTGGTTTCCGTCCTTTCCCATTATCACACCAGGCAAATGTTGGGGATGAGTAGTATAATAGGACAGTTCTGCCGCCGCCTCCTCCTCCGGGGTCCCAGGGGCCTCTCCGCCTCCCGCGGGAAATTTTAATTTTGGCGGGAAATTTGAATTTTGGCGCGAGATTTGAATTTGTAAACAAAGCCATGTACTTTTTGACACCTGTCATCGACAACAACGCATCGCTAACCTCACTGCTGCCATCTTGACGGGCCTAAACCTCAGTAGTACCAACTTAACCTAACTAGCGCGAGATTTGAATTTGTAAACAAATCCACGTCTTTTTTGACAGCCACGTGCTTTTTGACAGACAACAACGCATCGCTAACCTCACTGCTGCCATCTTGACGGGCCTAAACCTCAGTAGAACCAACTTAACCTAACTAGCGCGAGATTTGAATTTGTAAACAAATCCACGTGTTTTTGACAGCCACGTGCTTTTTGACAGAGCCCAACGCATCGCTAACCTCACTGCTGCCATCTTGAAGGGCCCACACCTCAGTAGTACCAACTTAACCTAACTAGCGCGAGATTTGAATCGTAAACAAACCCACGTGTTTTCTGACAGCTGTCATCCGCCATCTTGAAATTACAGAGCACCGTGCTGCCCTCTTTATCGCAGTAGCTGCAAATTCGTCACCTGTCATCCGCAGTGCTGCCATCTTGGCGGGCCTAAACCTTAGTGCTATCAACTTAACCTCACTAGCGCGAGATAAACAAATCCACGTGCTTTTTTGACAGCTGTCATCCGCCATCTTCAATCTATGGAGCACAGTGCTGCCCTCTTTAGCTACTTACCTTTGAAATGTGGTGGCGGATAATTTGAAAAATGCTTTTTGACAGCAGCCATCTTTGAGCACCGTGCTTCCCTCTTTGTGGTGGCGGGAAATTCCACGTGCTCTTGTTTGGAAACAAACTCACGTGCTTTTTTCTGACAGTTGTCATCCGCCATCTTGCATCACAAACCTCAGTGCTGCACTCTTTAGCTAGATACCTTTGAAATGTGGTGGCGGCAATTTGAAAAATTCTATGTGCTCTTGCTTGCAAACAAAGCCACGTGCTTTTTTGACAACTGTTATCCGCCATCTTTAATCAATAGAGCACTGTGCTGCTATCAAGCGGGCAATTTCGTCAGCTGTCATCCGCCATCTTTAATCCACAGAGCACCGTGCTGCCCTCTTTATGACATGTAGTAGCGGGCAATTTGAAAAGTTCTGTTAGCTGTCATCCGCCATCTTTAATCAAGAGAGCACCGTGCTGCCATCTTTAGCTCGATACCTTTGAAATGTGGTGGCGGCAAATTGAAAAATTCCACGTGCTCTTGTTTAGTAAACAAACTCACGCGCTTTTTTCAGCTGTCATCCGCCATCTTACATCTCAAACCTCAGTACTACACTCTTTAGGTACATACCTTTGAAATATGGTGGCGGATAATTTAAAAAGAAAAATTCTACAGTAGCCATCTCTCGACGCTAATTGCACAAGATGGTGGGTATACATGACTCCTTAAAGGTGCTTATGCAAGATGGCCACTATACATAGGTTCTTATGAGACGCCCCTGGGATGCTTGCGCAAGATAGCGATTATACAAGGCTCCTTATGAGACTCCCTAGAGATGCTTGCGCAAGATGGCGGTTGCTCTTATGAGGCGGCTTAAGGGTCCTTGCACAAGATGGCTAGAGACGCCCTAAAGATGCTTGCGCAAGATGGCGGACGCAAGATGGCGGCTATACACTACTCCTTATGAGATTCCTTAAGGGTGCTTGCGCAAGATGGCTGCTGCTCTTAGCTTAGAGGCTAACGTGTCGTGCTAGTTCATTCATTAAATTTGGGGCTTAAATGCAAAATGTTAAATATCTCGAAAACGGTGCATCGTAGAGCAAAACGGACAAAATTTTTCTGCCCAATACCTCGGTTCGCAGTGTGGGGAACATGACATCATAAGAAAAACATAGTCTATTGATGAGATCAACGGTTCGGTTCCTACTTAGGCCCTTTGGTATTCGCTCTGTTTTAGCTTGTATTGAAGCAAGTCTTCGTAACATGATGAGGTCTAGCTATGGTAAAGAGTATAACGTGCCATGCAGGTTCGATTAATTAAATTTGGGGCTTAAATGCAAAATGTTAAATATCTCGAAAACGGTGCATCGTAGAGCAAAACGGATAAAATTTTTCTACCTGATACCTAGGTTTGCAGTATCAAGAACATGATAGCATAAGAAAAACATCGTCTAATGATGAGATCGACGGTTCGATCCCTACTTAGGCCCTTTGGCATTGGCAGCTATCTAATTCTACAAGATGGCGGCTATACATAACTTCTTATGAGACAGCTTGAGAGCGCTTGCATAAGATGGCTGCTGCTCTTATGAGCCGCCCTAGGAGTCCTTGCGCAAGGTAGCAGCGACAAGACGGTGACTATACACAGCTCCTTATGATACGGCCTAGAGGTGCTCACACAAGATGGTGGCTGCTCTGATGAAGAAAGCTAGCTTTGCATCGTGCAGGTATCTTTACAGCACTAAACCTCATACCTTTTAAATGTGGTGGCGGGTAATTTGAAAAATTCTACGTGCTTTTCTCTTAACAGCAGCTATCTTTAAACAATAGCGGCTATACATAAGCTGTTAAGGCCTCCTCTTATGTCAAGACATAGCTCTATCGAACAAGTTTAAACCTGCATCGGGATAGCTAGAGTAAGCACGTGCTGCAGTGATGACGTCATTATGCATGTTTAGACTTGCAAATCACTAAAGAAACGTAACAAGACTAGAATCGAACACTGCACTCTATGCCGTGAACTTTATCATGTGATCGGAACATTGATTGAAGTGTTTAGAACACTAAATAAGTAATCAAGACTAAAATAGAACACTGTACACGATACAACATGTGTTTAGAACATGTCAGGGGATACCTTTGTTCTAAGAAGATTAGGTTACCGCACATTCCTTGTAGGGCTAATAGGCTAAAGGGCTAATGGGCAAAAGGGCTAAAGGGCTAATGGTTAAAGGGCTAATAGGCTCAAGGGCTAAAGGGCTAGGGTGCCTCTCCTCTCTTTATCCGGGCTTGAGACCGGCTCTACAACTACAGGCGGAGTTAACACCCTAAGGAAGGAAGAATGTTAGAAAACAATCTATACAAATATACCTACCCGATTGACTATATACTACAGATGGATGACTTTGGTGAGGGTAAGCGCTTACTTAATAATACCTATACGACGTAATTCATGCTCTATTTCAAAAATATCTTCTTTGTACTGTGTGTAACCAGCATCATGATAGGCTCTTAGCAATTGTAAACGTTTTACGAGTACGTTGGGGTCTTTACAGTATCTTATATCTACATAGGGTAACAGAGGCTTGTTGTGAACTTTGAGTCTATATGCAGACCGTTGATGTGTAGGGACTTGTTTTGATGTAATACGTGCTTCAGCAGTAGCGTTTCTAGGTACAAACTTAACTTGTTTCGATAGCGATGAAGCGTTGAAATTTCCTTCTTCTTTACCTTGCATCTCTTCTTGATATGTTTGCACTGCGACAGAACATGTAGTAGGCTTAGGAAATGAAGTAAAATCATCAAGCTGTAATGGCAATGGAACATTAAGGTTTTCTTCTTCTTCTACTTTCCCTTTACTACTGTTTCGATCAACATCATTATCCTTATTATCATAATCATGATCTTGCCTCTCTTTATCTTGAAGTTTGTGTTTAGTAACAGAACTTGCAGCAGGTCTAGACAACAAGGGAGAATTAAAAATCTCTCGCAGAGGTGTACTTTTTAAACATAAATCAGTGTTCGCTGGAATATGGTTGAGCTCTTTGTATTTTGTTTCCGATGAAGCTACATTACACGCGGCTTCTTGACGTTGAGCGTTGTATGCGTTCCTGAACTCTCTTCTACAATGTTTGAATTGAAAAATTGTCCTACATGATATCTCATGACGTCTCCTGTGATAGCTTCGGGAAAATGCTTTTCCACACTCTTCGCAAATATACCTAGAAATAGGTTTTTCCATGACGGACTTTTATCTTCTGCTAACAGATTCTTCTTTAAATCTACTTGACATTTGTTACTCTCTACTTCGATGATGCGAACAGCTTAGCGATTAACAGTAAACTAACACAAAAACGCATAACCGAGGTAGCAACAGTAAGGTTTATGCCTATCAAGATGGCAAGAGTGAGGTTAGCGACGTTCCGTTGTTGGATTTTAAATTCCGCGCTATAACATGCATAAGGTGGCAGCCTTGAGGTTTACTGCCGTAAAGATGGCAGCAGTGAGGTTAGCGACGCTCTATTGTCCTTCAATGTAAGGTTAGGGTCCGTCAAGAAGACAGCTAACCTCACTCTTGCCATCTTGATAGGCTTAAACTTTACTGTTGCTACCTTGGTTATACGCTTTTGTGTTAGTTTACTGTTAATCGCTAAGCTATTCGCATAATCGAAGTAGAGAGTAACAAATGTCAAGTAGATTTAAAGAAGAATCTGTTAGCAGAAGATAAAAGTCCGTCATGGAAAAACCTATTTCTAGGTATATTTGCGAAGAGTGTGGAAAAGCATTTTCCCGAAGCTATCACAGGAGACGTCATGAGATATCATGTAGGACAATTTTTCAACGCAAACATTATAGAAGAGAGTTCAAGAACGCATACAACGCTCAATGTCGTGAAGCCGCGTGTAATGTAGCTTCATCGGGAACAAAATACAAAGAGCTCAACCATATTCCAGCGAACACTGATTTATGTTTAAAAAGTACACCTCTGCGAGAGATTTTTAATTCTCCCTTGTTGTCTAGACCTTCTGCAAGTTCTGTTACTAAGCACAAACTTCAAGATAAAGAGAGGCAAGATCATGATTATAATAAGGATAATGATGTTGATCGAAACAGTAGTAAAGGGAAAGTAGAAGAAGAAGAGAATCTTAATGTTTCATTGCCATTACAGCTTGATGATTTTACTTCATTTCCTAAGCCTAGTACACGTTCTGTCGCAGTGCAAACATCTCAAGAACAATTGCAAGGTAAAGGAGAAGGAAATTTCAACGCTTCATCGCTATCGAAACAAGTTATGTTTGTACCTAGAAACGCTACTGCTGAAGCACGTATTACATCAAAACAAGTCCCTACACATCAACTGTCTACATATAGACACAAAGTTCACAACAAGCCTCTGTTACCCTATGTAGATATAAGATAGTGTAAAGACCCCAACGTACTCGTAAAACGTTTACAACTGCTAAGAGCCTATCATGATGCTGGTTACACACAGTACAAAGAAGATATTTTTGAAATAGAGCATGAATTACGTCGTATAGGTATTATTAAGTAAGCGCTTACCCTCACCAAGTCATCCATCTGTAGTATATAGTCGATCGAGTAGCTATATTTGTATATATTATTTCCCAACATTCTTCCTTCCTTAGGGTGTTAACTCCGCCTCTAGTTGTAGAGCCGGTCTCAAGCCCGGATAAAGAGAGGAGAGGCACCCTAGCCCTTTAGCCCTTTAGCCTATTAGCCCTTTAGCCCATTAGCCCTTTAGCCCTTTTGCCCATTAGCCCTTTAGCCCATTAGTCCTACAGGGAATGTGCGGTAACCTAATCTTCTTAGAACAAAGGTATCCCCTGACATGTTCTAAACACATGTTGTATCGAGTACAGTGTTCTATTTTAGTCTTGATCACTTATTTAGTGTTCTAAACACTTCAATCAATGTTCCGATCACATGATAAAGTTAACGGCATAAAGTGCAGTGTTCGATTCTAGCCTTGCTATGTTTCTTTAGTGATTTGCAAGTCTAAACATGCATAATGACGTCGTCACTGCAGCACGTGCTTACTCTAGCTATCCCGATGCAGGTTTAAACTTGTTCGATAGAGCTATGCCTTGACATAAGAGGAGGCCTTAACAGCTTATGTATAGCCGCTATTGTTTAAAGATAGCTGCTGTTAAGAGAAAAGCACGAAGAATTTTTCAAATTACCCGCCACCACATTTAAAAGGTATGAGGTTTAGTGCTGTAAAGATACCTGCACGATGCAAAGCTAGCTTTCTTCATCAGAGCAGCCACCATCTTGTGTGAGCACCTCTAGGCCTTATCATAAGGAGCTGTGTATAGTCACCGTCTTGTCGCTGCTACCTTGCGCAAGGACTCCTAGGGCGTCTCATAAGAGCAGCAGCCATCTTATGCAAGCGCTCTTAAGCTGTCTCATAAGAAGCTTTGTATAGCCGCCATCTTGTAGAATTAGATAGCTGCCAATGCCAAAGGGCCTAAGTAGGGATCGAACCGTCGATCTCATCATTAGACGATGTTTTTCTTATGCTATCATGTTCTTGATACTGCAAACCTAGGTATCAGGTAGAAAAATTTTATCCGTTTTGCTCTACGATGCACCGTTTTCGAGATATTTAACATTTTGCATTTAAGCCCCAAATTTAATTAATCGAACCTGCACGGCACGTTATACTCTCTACCATAGCTAGACCTCATCATGTTACGAAGACGTGCTTCAATACAAGCTAAAACAGAGCGAATGCCAACGGGCCTAAGTAGGAACCGAACCGTTGATCTCATCAATAGACTATGTTTTTCTTATGATATCATGTTCCCCATACTGAGAACCGAGGTATTGGGCAGAAAAATTTTGTCCGTTTTGCTCTACGATGCACCGTTTTCGAGATATTTAACATTTTGCATTTAAGCCCCAAATTTAATGAATCGAACTAGCACGACACGTTAGCCTCTAAGCTAAGAGCAGCAGCCATCTTGCGCAAGCACCCTTTAGGAGTCTCATAAGGAGTAGTGTATAGCCACCATCTTGCGTCCGCCATCTTGCGCAAGCATCTTTAGGGCGTCTCTAGCCATCTTGTGCAAGGACCCTTAAGCCGCCTCATAAGAGCAACCGCCATCTCGCGCAAGCATCTCTAGGGCGTCTCATAAGGAGCCTTGTATAACTGCTATCTTGCGCAAGCATCCCAAGGGCGTCTCATAAGAACCTATGAATAGTGGCCATCTTGCAAAAGCACATTTAAGGTGTCATGTATACCCACCATCTTGTGCAATTAGCGTCGAGAGATGGCTGCTGTAGAATTTTTCTTTTTAAATTATCTGCCACCATATTTCTAAGGTATGTACCTAAAGAGTGTAGCACTGAGGTTTGCGATGTAAGATGGCGGATGACAGCTGACAAAAAGCGCGTGAGTTTGTTTACTAAACAAGAGCACGTGGAATTTTTCAATTTGCCGCCACCACATTTCAAAGGTATCTAGCTAAAGATGGCAGCACGGTGCTCTCTTGATTAAAGATGGCGGATGACAGCTAACAGAACTTTTCAAATTGCCCGCTACTACATGTCATAAAGAGGGCAGCACGGTGCTCTGTGGATTAAAGATGGCGGATGACAGCTGATGAAATTGCCCGCATGATAGCAGCACAGTGCTCTATTGATTAAAGATGGCGGATGACAGCTGTCAGAAAAGCACGTGGCTTTGTTTCCAAAGAAGAGCACATAGAATTTTTCAAATTGCCGCCACCACATTTCAAAGGTATCTAGCTAAAGAGTGCAGCACTGAGGTTTGTGATGCAAGATGGCGGATGGCAACAGTCAGAAAAAAGCACGTGAGTTTGTTTTCAAACAGGAGCACGTGGAATTTCCCGCCACCACAAAGAGGGAAGCACGGTGCTCAAAGATGGCTGCTGTCAAAAAGCATTTTTCAAATTATCCGCCACCACATTTCAAAGGTAAGTAGCTAAAGAGGGCAGCACTGTGCTCTATAGATTGAAGATGCCGGATGACAGCTGTCAAAAAAGCACGTGGATTTGTTTATCTCGCGCTAGTGAGGTTAAGTTGGTAGCACTAAGGTTTAGGCCCGCCAAGATGGCAGCACTGCGGATGACACGTGATGAATTTGCAGCTACTAATTCATACTGCTGCTCTGTTCCCAAGACTTTTAAGCATAGCTAATCCTAATGCTGCCCTTAACGACGTCGAGCTAAGGATTGATTACGTGACCGTGACGTCACAGCCACGTGCTCTTGTTTAGTAAACAAAGCCACGTGCTTTTTTGACAGCTGTCGTCTTGAGGGACCCTAACCTCACTTTGAAGGACAATAGAGCGTCGCTAACCTCACTGCTGCCATCTTGACGGCGGTAAACCTCAAGGCTGCCACCTTATGCATGTTACAGCGCGGAATTTAAAATCCAACAACGGAACATTGCTAACCTCACTCTTGTCATCTTTACGGCGGTAAACCTCAAGGCTGCCACCTTATGCATGTTGTAGCGCGGAATTTATAATCCAACAACAGAACATTGCTAAACTCTCTGCTATCATCTTGAAAAGTTCAGTTTTACAAACACTAGTTCGAAAAACGTAATTCATCGCTCCTCGGGGATTTTATTAGGTAAGACGTAACCCCTAGGTTCCATTCCTTGTTCTGAACATGAAACTATTTACAAATAAAGATTAATTTTCTACACTTAACAAAGTACAAGCGTTCTTGCTGATAGCGATCGATGAGCTTGTTGCTCCTTTAGCCCTTTTGCCCATTAGCCCTTTAGCCTATTAGCCCTACAAGGAATGTGCGGTAATATAATCTTCTTAGAACAAAGGTATCCCCTGACATGTTCTAAACACATGTTGTATCGAGTACAGTGTTCTATTTTAGTCTTGATTACTTATTTAGTGTTCTAAACACTTCAATCAATGTTCCGATCACATGATAAAGTTCACGGCATAGAGTGCAGTGTTCGATTCTAGTCTTGTTACGTTTCTTTTGTGATTTGCAAGTCTAAACATGCTTAATGACGTCATCACTGCAGCTCGTGCTTACTCTAGCTATCCCGATGCAGGTTTAAACTTGTTCGATAGAGCTATGCCTTGACATAAGAGGAGGCCTTAACAGCTTATGTATAGCCGCTATTGTTTAAAGATAGCTGCTGTTAAGAAAAAGCACGTCGAATTTTTCAAATTACTCGCCACCACATTTCAAAGGTATGAGGTTTAGTGCTGTAAAGATATCTGAACGATGCAAAGCTAGCTTTCTTCATCAGAGCAGCCACCATCTTGTGTGAGCAACTCTAGACCGTATCATAAGGAGCTGTGTATAGTCACCGTCTTGTCGCTGCTACCTTGCGCAAGCACCCCTATGGCCGTCTCATAAGAACTTGTGTATAGCAGCCATCTTGCGTGAGCACCCTCAAGGAGTCATGTATAGCCACCACCTTATGCAATTAGCGTCGAGAGATGGCTGCTGTAGAATTTTTCTTTTTAAATTATCCGCCACCAAATTTCAAAGGTATGTACCTAAAGAGTGTAGCACTGAGGTTTGCGATGTGAGATGGCGGATGACAGCTGACAAAAAGCGCGTGAGTTTGTTTGCTAAACAAGAGCACGTGGAATTTTTGAAATTGCCGCCACCACATTTCAAAGGTATCTAGCTAAAGATGGCAGCACGGGGCTCTCTTGATTAAGGATGGCGGATGACAGCTAACAGAACTTTTCAAATTGCCCGCTACTACATGTCATAAAGAGGGCAGCACGGTGTTCTGTGGATGAAAGATGGCGGATGACAGCTGACGAAATTGCCCGCATGATAGCAGCACAGTGCTCTATTGATTAAAGATGGCGGATAACAGTTGTCAAAAAAGCACGTGGCTTTGTTTGCAAGCAAGAGCACATAGAATTTTTCAAATTGCCGCCACCACATTTCAAAGGTATCTAGCTAAAGACTGCAGCACTGAGGTTTGTGATGCTAGATGGCGGATGATAGCTGTCAGAAAAAAGCACGTGAGCTCGTTTCCAAACAAGAGCACGTGGAATTTGTTTCCAAACAAGAGCACGTGGAATTTGCCGCCACCACATTTCAAAGGTAAGTAGCTAAAGAGTGCAGCACTGTGCTCTATAGTTTAAAGATGGCGGATGACAGCTGTCAAAAAAGCACGTGGATTTGTTTATCTCGCGCTAGTGAGGTTAAGTTGGTAGCACTAAGGTTTAGGCCCGCCATGATGGCAGCACTGCCGATGACAGGTGACGAATTTGCAGCTACTGCGATAAAGAGGGCAGCACGGTGCTCTGTAGTTTAAAGATGGCGGATGACAGCTGTCAAAAAGGCACGTGGCTGTCAAAAAGCACGTGGCTTTGTTTATCTCGCGCTTGTGAGGTTAAGTTGGTGCTACTGAGGTTTAGGCCCGTCAAGATGGCAGTACTGAGGTTAGCGATGTGTTGTTGTCTGTCAAAAAGCACGTGGCTTTGTTTACCTATTCAAATCTCGCGCTAGTTAGGTTAAGTTGGTACCACTGTTGTTTAGGCCCGTCAAGATGGCAGCAGTGAGGTTAGCGATGCGTTGTTGTCGATGACAGCTGTCAAAAAGCACGTGGCTTTGTTTACCAATTCAAATTTCCCGCTTGAGGCGGAGGAGGCCTCTGGGAAGGCCCCTCGGGAGGCGGAGGAGGCCTCTGGGAGGGCCTCCCGTGAGGTGGAGGTGGAGGGGCCCCTGGGAGCCCTGAGGCGGAGGCATCCGCAGAACCATCCAATTATACTACTGGATTGTACCTTAATTAAGGCCACGGCCGCTTCCTTCCCACTCGTAGTCCTTTCCTGTCCCATGGGCGCCATATGACCTTTCTGTCTCGGTGTGATGTACAGCAAGTTGTAAAAAAAGCGTTTATTAGGTGTATTGATAATGTATACAGCACGTTTTACCATAATTAAAGAGGATAATCAGAGCGACAAGCTTAATTTGATCAAACAGCTCTATGTCACTGCATCCTTACTTGCCACCTTGACAGTGAGTGGATCTTTATAACTTCATAAAATTTACTTTTTACTTCAAAATAAATTCAGATTTTAGAGGGACTCTTAATCCAAAAACACTGTCTTGAGCTATCTCAAAAGCAAAACCTAATATTTTGAAGTGAATGTGGATAGCTTTACGTGACCCTCGATATCGTGGTCATAGCCTCCAGTTTTGGGATCCCAACTACTAGGGCGCTATTTTAACTTCAAAAATCTCTTGCATTGGTTGAGGTTCGAACATTGGTCACCTTGATGAGAAGCCAGTGACAACACCACTCGACTGTCACGCCTCCTACGAGGCTATAGTACTAGCTTCCTGCCTGGAAGATTTAGATTCGATACCTGGCCCTGCTGATTTGAGGGACTGGAACGAAATGCGCTCTGCTCCAGTTAATAATATTGGCGTGTGACCTGATGCAGATCTTTCGAGTTGACGCCGTATAAGCGACCTGCGCACCTGTGAGGATAGGGCCCCACCTAGGATGATTTCTAATGCTTTAGACAACACACACCCAGCCTCCGAGCCATCGGAATCAACCAATCAAGGTTATAAAGCCGGACCCTGCCGGCAATCGAACCCGGAACACTTTGTACCAAATTCCAGCATGAAAACCATTTAGCCATGGAGGCGGACTGCTGAAGATAATAGAAGAGGAATAAATCAGCCCTCTCGGCCATCCTGTAAGAGGTCTTGTGTGATTTCTCGTCTTCATTCGTTAATATACGCCAAAGCTGTGTAGTTCACATTTAGTGCACTAGGTCCGGCTCCGTGGCTGAATGGTTAGCGTGCTGATCTTTGGTCACATGGGATCCCGGGTTCGATTCCCGGCAGGTTCGGAAATTTTAACCATAATTGGTTAACTTCCCTGGCACGCGGGTTGGGTGTATGTATCGTCTTTATCATCATTTCATCCTCATCACGTCGCGCAGGTCGTCTACGTGTGTCAAATAAAAAGATCTGCATCTGGCGAGCCGAACTTGTCCTCGGCCACTCCCGGCACTAAAAGGCATACGCCATTTAATTTCATTTTATTTCCGAGTGCTAGCCCACATGAATTACAAATAACTAGAGCACTGCAGATGTCACTGTAGCAGAAGTTTCTTGTATTTTCGCACGCAGGCACTTACTGCGTGATCCTTGCTACATGTTTAACGTCGCACTAACACATCGAAAGGTTTCCGGCGACGGAAGAATGAGGAAGGGCTAGGATTTGGAAGGTAGCGACCGTGGCCTTAATTAAGGTACATCCCCAGCATTTTCCTGGTGTGAAAATGGGAAGCCATCTTCAGGGCTGCCGATAGTTGGGTTCGAACCCACTATCTCCCTGATGCGAGCTCACAGCTGCGCTCTCCTAACCGCACGGTTATCTCACCCGGTGGGGAAGGTAGCGACCGTGGCTTTAATTAAGGTACAGTCCAAGCATTTGTCTGGTATGAAAATGGGAAACCATCTTCAGGGCTGGCGACAGCGAGGTTTGAACCTGTTATCTCCTGTATGCAAGCTTACAGCTGCGCGCCTTAACCGCACGGCCAACTCATCCGGTACAGATAGGTCTTCTGCTGGTGATGGCATGGGAAAGGGCTACGATTTGGAAGGAAGTCACCTTGGCATTAATTAAGGTACAGCCCCAGCATTTGCTTGGTATGAAAATAGGAAACCACGGAAAATCATTTTCAGGGCTGCCGATAGTGGGGTTCGATCCCACTATCTCCTGAATGCAAGCGGATAGCTAAGTGGCCCAATCCGAGCAGCCATTTGCTCGTTGATTTGATTTAATTTTAAATACACTGCCTTAGCCGCTGTCCCAAGGAATGTACGATTATGCTACATCGTCACTAAAAGCATCATTGATATAAACTGCGACACAATGCTAATCATTTTCTTTTCTTCTCTTTCCTCAGCGTTTGTCTCTCCTGCTGGCGAGGTCCGCGACATGGATTCGTTGTCTCCATTTAGTTATTTCCTGGGCTATGGCAAGGTGGAGACTGTTCTCTTCAGATCTTTGTGAAGGACATTGTGCCATTACCGTTTTGGTCGTCCTTTTGGTCTCCTACCATGTAACCCGTCTTCGCGATAGTGTCGGTGTCTGCCCTTAGTACAAGTCCAAGCCAAGGGAAATGTGGAGTAGTGGATAGGAAAAGACGGGTGGAACAGGATTATGTGATGGAGAAAAGGGAGGAGGAAGTAGTTCTGCATCTGTCAGGAAAGATAGGACTGACTAGGAGGGGATGGGATCAAATGAGATGGGTAGGGTTGAGGCTCTGGTCATGGGGGATGCTATCGTTAGACATGTCGGGAAAGTGTGTGGAGGTAAGGGTACCAGGGTAGAGTGTTATCCAGAAATTAGGTTAAGGCAAACGTTGAGGAAAGTAGAAGAGAAGGAGGAGGGAAAGGAGAAGGTGATAGTGTTTCACGTTGGTACTAACAATGTAAGACAAGCAGGTATACGTACCAACATCGTTGGGGATGTATGGGATCTGGTAAATGCAGCACAGGTGAAGTTAAAGGAAGCGGAGATTGTTATCAGTGGAATACTGTGTAGGACGGATACTGACTGGAAGGTGATTGGGGATTTCAATGAGACTATGGAGTGGGTATGTGGGAAACTGGGAGTGAGATTTCTAGATCGTAATGGGTGGGTAGGAGATAGGGATCTGTGCTCAGATGGCCTTCACTTAAACCGCAGTGGTACATATAAGTTAGGCAATTTGTTTAGAAGGGTTATAGGGAGGTACATTCAGGGAAACAGGGTGGCGTAGGGAGCGGTGTTGAGGGAACAGGGAACTGGAATTCAAGTAGGGATGACATAACACTGTTAGTGCTCAACTGTAGAAGTATTGTAAAGAAAGGAATAGAATTAAATAATTTAATAGATATATTGCACCTTGAAAAGGGCACAATATACTTACCAGATATAGTAATAGGAGTTGAATCGTGGCTGAGAAATGATATAATGGATGCAGAAATTTTCTTACGGAACTGGAGGGTGTATCGTAGAGATAGGATTGGAATGGTAGGAGGGGGAGTATTCATTCTCGTGAAAGAAGAATTTGTAGGCTACGAAAAAGTTAAAGATGACAAACACGAAATTCTAGCGGTAAGGCTCATCTCTAAAGATAATAGGCAAATTGTTGTCTTTGGATACAGACCAGAATTCAGAATTATTTCATAAGATAATCAGCTATGTGGGAAACGATAAGGTAAGGAACATGAATTTAGCGGATGATCTCAATTTACCAAATGTCAATTGGGAAGGTAACACGAACGACAGCAAGCATGACCAACAAATGGCAAATGAGTTAAAATGGGAAGAACAGCTGATTCAGCAAGTGATGGAACCAACTAGAGGGAAGAATATCCTGGATGTGGTGCTGTAAAACCAGATGAGCTCTATAGAGAAACCGAAGTAATAGATAGTATTAGTGATCACGAAGCTGTTTTTGTGGTAATTAAAAATGAATGTGAAAGAAAGGAAGAAATTAAAATTAGGAAGGACTATTAGGCAGTACCATATGGCTCATAGAACAGGCATGAGGGAGTTTTTAATAAGTAACTATGATCGGTGGAAAACGGTAAATAAAATTGTAAACAGACTCTGGGATTGATTTAAAGCAGTTTTTGAGGAATGTGAAAATATGTTTGTACCTTTAAAGGTGGTAAGGAATGGTAAAGATCCACTATATTATAACAGGGAAGTAAAGAGACTAAGAAGAAGGTGCAGTTCGGAAAGAAATAGAGTTAAAAAAGGCTGTGGAAGAAAGGATAAATAGAAGGAACTTACTAGGAAATTGAATCTAGCAAAGAAGTCAGCTAAGGATAACATGATGGCAAGCATAATTGGTGTCCGTACAAACTTTAGTGAAAAATGGAAGAGTATGTATAGGTACTTTAAGGCAGAAACAGTTTCCAAGGACATTCCAGGAATCGTTAATGAACAAGTGGAGTGTGTATGCGAGCTTCTTCAAAAGGCAGAAGTATTCAGTCAGCAGTATGTAAAGATTATTGGTTACAGGGATAATATCCAGATAGCGGAGGTGACTAATAATAAAGAAGTATTAAAATTTACCTATGACAGCAATGACATTTAGAGTAAGATACAAAAGTTGAAAACTAGAAAAGCAGCTGGAATTGATGAGGTTTCGGGGGATATACAAAAGACAATGGGTTGGGACATAGTACCATATCTGAAGTACTTGTTTAATTATTGTTTACATGAAGGAACTTTACCAAATGAATGGAGAGTTGCTATAGTAGCCCCTGTATATAAAGGAAAGGGTGATAGACATAAAGCTGAAAATTACAGCCCAGTCAGTTTGACATGCATTGTATTTAAGCTTCGGGAAAGCATTCCTTCTGATTATATAAGGCATGTTTGCAAAATTGATAACTGGTTTGATAGAAGACAGTTTGGGTTTAGGAAAGGTTATTCCACTAAAGCTCAACTTGTAGGATTCCAGCAAGATATAGCAGATATCCTGGATTCAGGAGGTCAATTGGGCTGTATCGCGATTGACCTGTCTAAGCCTTTTGATAGGGTAGATCATGGGAGACTACTGGCAAAAATGAGTGCAATTGGACTTGACAAAAGAGTAACTGAATGAGTGGAGTGGCTCTGTTTCTAGAAAATAGAACTCAGACAATTAGAGTAGGTGAAGCATTATCTGTCCCTGTAATAATTAAGAGGGGAATTCCTCAAGGCAGTATTATTGGACCTTTATGTTTTCTTATATACAGTATATCAATGATATGTGTAAATAAGTGGAATCAGAGATAAGGCTTTTCGCAGATGATGTTATTCTGTACAGAGTAATAAATAAGTTACAAGATTGTGAGCGGCTGCAGGATGATCTCGATAGTGTTGTGAGATGGACGGTGGGAAAGGTATGATGATAAACGGGGATAAAAGTCAGGCTGTGAGTTTCACAAATAGGAAAAGTCCTCTCAGTTTTAATTACTGCGTTGATGAGGTGAAAGTTCCCTTTGGGGATCATTGTAAATACCTAGGTAATAAGATGAGGAAAGATCTTCATTGGGGTAATCACATAAATATGATTGTAAATAAAGGGTACAGATCTCTGCACATGGTTATGAGGGTATTTAAGGGTTGTAGTGAGAATGTAAAGGAGAGAGCATATTTGTCTCTGGTGAGACCCAACTAGAGTATGGTTCCAGTGTATGGGATCCTCACCAGGATTACTTGATTCAGGAAATTGAAAGAATCCAAAGAAAAGCAGCTCGATTTGTTCTGGGCGATTTCTAACAAAAGAGTAGCGTTACAAAAATGTTGCAAAGTTTGGACTGGGAAGAGTTGGGAGAAAGGAGACGAGCTGCTCGACTAATTGGTATGTTCCGAGCTGTCAGTGGAGAGATGGCGTGGAAGGACATCAGTAGACGAATAAGTTTGAGTGGTGTCTTTAAAAGTAGGAAAGATCACAATATGAAGATAGAGTTGGAATTCAAGAGGACAAATTGGAGCAAATATTCGTTTATAGGAAGGGGAGTTAGGGATTGGAATTTCCAATTTCTTTGCAATCATTTAAGAAAATGCTAGGAAAGCAACAGATAGGGAATCTGCCACCTGGGCGACTGCCCTAAATGCAGATCAGTAGGGATTTATTTATTTATTTATTTATTTATTTATTTATTTATTTATTTATTTATTTATTTATTGATTGATTGATTGATTGATTGATTGATTGATTGATTGATTGATTGATTGATTGATTGATTGATTGATTGATTGATTGATTGATTGATTGATTGATTGATTGATCATCTTAGACGACTCTCGCGCATTTTTTCTTGAATCGGTGCAACGTCAAATCTTTCCCTGGTGGATTCATTGGGTATGCCATCCAATTTATTGATGACAGCTGTCCAGCTCATCATCTTAATCTCTACGACACCCATTCGACGCTCTTTCTCATTCGTAGTCGGCCAACATTCGCAACAATACAGTGAGATTATGACGATGAGAGTACGACAGATTTTTGATTTGAGATTAGATTTCATCCTCCGGTCGCAAGTGACGCCGATTGTTGTTGTTCATTTCATCCAATCTGTGGATATCCTTGTATTGACCTCTTCGACATTTTGGGCATCATCAGTGATCGTGGAGTCAAGATACCTGAATCTTGTCACTCGCGTCAAGTCCTCATCGTCTGCCTGAATGCTTCCGATTGCTTGTAGATCTGACATCATATATTCACTGTTCTTTTTTACTTAGGCGCAGGACGTATTGCGCCAGCCGATCGCTCCATTCCTGGGTTTGGCATTGCAGATCAACCTGGGTCTCAAAGGCCAACATGACATCGTCTGCGTAGAGAGGCGTCCATGGCAAAGACCGGTGCAGGTCTGCTGTTACAGTGTCCTACAGTAGAATGAACAAGAGCTGTAACAGCGCTGAACCTTGGTGAACGCCGACGGTGATGGGAAATCCACTAATGCTCCCGCGGCGGCCTGAATATAGCTCCGTGTGTAAAAGCTGCTGAGCCCAGTTGACATGGTATTCTGGTATACCTTGCTCTCGCAGTGCTAGCCATATGAGGTCACGCGGTACGGATTCAAAGGTCTTCTCAATGTCCAGGATGGATCGGCTTGTTCTTTTCATGATGCTTTCCAACCAAGAGCCGTGCAGCATGGATTGCATCGGTTGTGCCAAAATTCTTCCAAAACTCAGCTTGGTTTCTAGAAAGCTGAACGATCTCACGTATACTTTTATCAAGAAGCCGTTCGAATACCTTCCCCGTTCTAATACCTTCATCGCGTGACACAAAAGTCGAATCGGTCGGTAACCAGCACATTCAGCTAGGAAGATGGAAACGCTGATTCTTCGTTGCCAGTCGCTCGATGTTCGGCCCTCTTTAATGATCTGCTTGAAGGGTCGTGCTAGCCATTCTGCCGCATCCCACTGTCGAGAGTGAAACAATCCTAATACAGAGATGATTACTAAAATGTGACACGGGAGAAACACATCAAGCCGTGCGCGTAGAGGCGCGCGGCTGCGAGCTTCCATCCGGGAGATAGTAGGTTCGTATCCCACTATCGGCAGCCCTGAAGATGGTTTTCCGTGGTTTCCCATTTTCACACCAGGCAAATGCTGGGGCTGTACCTTAATTAAGGCCACGGCCGCTTCCTTCCAACTCCTAGGCCTTTCCTATCCCATCGTCGCCATAAGACCTATCTGTGTCGGTGCGACGTAAAGCCCCTAGCAAAAAAAAAAAAAAAGAAACACATCAACATGCTCAAAAAGAATTATTTCGTAATGGAAGGATGTTTCTTCGCTTTTTATATGCACAGGCAGTTTATTATTACAATTTGCTTTACGTCGCACCGACACAGATATGTTACATAAAATAAATTTCATCGTAAAGTCCGTATTGTCGTACGTATACTTTAAGGTTAAGTCTATATTCCACCTTTACAATACCATAAGTTTATTGTCTATTTTTTTGGCTGTTTGTTTAACGTCGCACTAAGACATCGAAGGTTTTCGGCTACGGAAGGGTGCGAGATTGGGAAGGTAGCGGCCGTGGCCTTCATTAAGGTACAGCCCCAGCATTTGCCTAGTGTGAAAATGGGAAACCACGGAAAAACCATCTTCAGGGCTACCGACAGTGGGGTTCGAACCTACTATCTCCCGAATGCAAGCTCACAGCTGCGCGACTCTAACCGCACGGCCACTTGCTCGGTAAGTTTATTGTATATTTATTTAAACAACATTATTAAATAATACGGGACATGTTTCGTCTAACTTGTAGACATCATCAGCCGTAAGATATTCAAGCAAAAGCTTAAAAAAGGACAAGGACAGAACAACACAATAAAATAAATCGGTTGTCGAACACGTCAATCAAAATAGCGAGGATATTCCAGATTGTTCCAAGTACAAACATTCAAAACCTGTTGACAAAAAAACTTAAAATCATACACATGAGACGATATAGTAAAGCTTGTTGTTAAAATTCTTCTTGAGGGTGCCATTGATATGCAGCAATCAGGTGCGTCGGCAAAAGCTGATAATGAAGTGCATAATGTTATTTGTAGCAGAAAAAAGACGATCAACGAGCATGTGTAGGGAATCCAGAGAGAAGATGTAAAAAACGTCATATTGGTGCAAAGTTGACATTTCTTATTAAAACTAGGTGGAATATCAGATCGTATGACGTACGTAAAATACAGTGGATTGTTTTAGAATGAGAGTAAAGATTAATGTAAAAATTGAAACTAAGTAAGCTGGTTTAAAAAAGGAAGATTGTGGCACATCTGATTACTTGCGTTCTCGCTTCTCAAAGAGTAATTAGGTTTTTTTTACTGACTGAGGATGAATTATGGGGGACGTGTGTGATGGGAGCCGGTGTGAGGCGAAATTAGGGGAAAGTTCGAATCAATAGGCGGGACGCGATCATATGGAAGTTTGTTTGAATGTTTGTCGAAATAGGAACTGTTGAGTAATGCCTCAAAAATTACGTTCATAGTTTCTGAGAACTCATTTAAATTATGATTAGGGTTGCGTTTTTGATCTATGTTAATATAAATGTTTTCTAAAACGTTGAGTAAACTCTTTATTATGAAAACAAAGAATTTTTAGGTCCTGTTGTATGGAAGTGAAGAAATGATTCGAATCTGTCATATGAGTGCTCATGGCGGAGTATCTTTTATGCTTGGCGGCGTTGACATGTTCTTTATATCTGATAAAAAAGCCTTTTCCGGTTTGCCCAATGTAGCTTGTGGAACATTGAGTGCAATTTAACTTATATACACCTGATTTATTGTATTTGTTCATAGTGTTATTGATTTTATAGTGGTTGTAAAAGAGATTAATGTTATTGTTAAATTGTTTTAAAGGCAATGTTGACCATATGATTCTTAAAAACTTTGGTGATTTCGTAAATCTTGTTATTGGTATAGGTGAAAGAGGCATAGTTGTCTGTTTTTCTTTTTGTTTCTCTAACAAGGGTTGAACTGGGTCTGTTGACAATTTTGTTGACTATCCTGTCAATGAAATGCTTACTAAAACCGTTTTTATTTGCTATTAAGCGAATGGAGTCGAGTTCTTTTTTACGATTTGCATCAGATAAGGGGATATGGTAGGCTCTGTGGATCAAACTATAAAAGGTTGCTCTTTTTTTGAGATTCCGGATGTATCGAATCTTGCCGAATGGTATTAACAGTTTGGGTGGGTTTCCTGAAAATACTGTAAGAGAATTTATTGAAGCTGTTGTTGATAGTGATATCTAAGAAGTTTAAAGCATTATTAACTTAAACTTCGGAAGTAAATTTGATCCATGGATCGATTTCATTTAAACCCACCCAAACTGTTAATACCATTCGGCAAGATACGATACATCCGGAATCTCAAAAAGAGCAACCTTTTATAGTTTGATCCACAGAGGTTAAGTAATTTTAAGAGGTCAGACGATTTCAAACACTTTAGAAAGGGAAAAGGAAACGTTGATTTGGGCTGATTACATACATACATACATACATACATACATACATACATACATACATACATACATACATACATACATACATACATACATACATACATACATACATACATACATACATACATACATACATACATACTGCACCATTGAAAATTGGTTATTGGTTTGTGTGGAAAGAATATTTTATTACTTGAGTGGAACCATGCATAAAATTGTCGTCCAGGAAGGTGAGTTCAACTCTGCACTATCTGATAGCCGCAGGAAACAGGTTTTCCCCGTGCCGTGTATGCGAGTCTGGGTTTTTTTTTGTGCCTTGTTGAAGACAGCAGAAGGGTGGCACGTGGACAGGAACTCGATCAGATTAAAAGCGATCAATACTTTGAGATTTTGACGTCATGATATTTAACCAATTGAATCGCAAGGTTAGCCCGATCGCAAAATCTCAGCCAATAAAAATTAATTAACAAACACACCTACGTCTTGAAGAAATAAATACCCATGTACTTGGGGAAATCTTTCTCTTTGCTCATTTGCATTCGGCTCATTCTGTTCTGCTAATTTGCTCAGTTGCTCAGTTGTCTACGGGAATAATTGTATGAGCACATGTGTTATTGGAAACGACGTATCCGACGTGGAATATTACCAGCATTCATTGAGGAAGGACGATAAATTTTCTGCTTCTGAGGAAATTTTGTGACGCCGAAATATCGGAAACGCAGCAGTTCAGATTTCTTTAAATTTATAAATCTGAAGAAAATTTTCTAAAGTAGGTAAAACTGTGCCATCTTGAAGAATCGAGTGTGTGTTAGGTACTTTTTCTAAGACAGATCTTTTAGTTTCAGCTTTCACCAGAAGAAGCAAGATCCCCAGCAACCCTGAAATAGTTTGGAAGAATGGAATTTCAGCATTACGACGGAGTTTGTATTTGTCCTAAGTCCTCGCCTGCTGCAGCCATGTATCATTAAAATGTGAGGCATAATTCAGCTCGGGAGAGAATAACAACGGAGATGGAGTTTGGTTAAATATTCACTGATCATCAACCGAGTCCAGAAGCCAAGTCTACTACAGCTAAGATTTTAAATTATACTTTTCTCTGTTTTCTGTTGTAATAATTATGTAGACATAGTCCTTGCTTGAATATTTGAAATCATTTCTAATAGTCTTTGTAGTTAGGAATTTCACTCTTCTTTCACTGGTGTTGGTAGATTTGATGTGTGTGAGAGTGTATTTGGGACCTATAATTTGTTCTATTTGAGTGAGTGCTTCGTGATATGTTCTCACTGTCCCATGATAAGTCTAGGAAAGTGTTAAAAATATTTGACCCACGCGATAATAGTTATTAATTTATAAATTAATGATGGAATAACTTCTGAATTATTTGGGACAGAATATCGACGTGTTCTGTGAATTTAGGATTTTTCCTTGATGTTTTGTGGTTTACCATAGATTCGAGATAGAATAGAGTCATCTATGATTTCATTAAACCATAGCCTGCGATGACGCGACCGCGCGCGTATAATAATAATAATAATAATAATAATAATAATAAGTGACATCATTACGGTCTAATAGAATGTTTAAAGGTCATGAGTGTAATTATTACTGTGCTTATAAGTGATTAATGTGTGCTATATTGAAGTAGATGTTGGCCTGGAATATTGGTCGTGGTTTGAATGTCCACAAATTTTGCATTTACTGTTATTGGTATTTTTCGAGACTTGTAAATGGATCTTAAGATAGGATTTTATTTGTGTGTCCATTACATGAGTCAGTTAAGGAAGAGAGTGTGTCTTTGAACACAATTTCTTCTTATGCAGCACATGTTGATCAATAATTTGTGATAATAAGGGATTAAAAATAACGCAGTCGTGACTCATAGACCGTATGCGCGAATGTTTATTTATCTGTGACTGTAGGCAGTTCTATGGAATTTTTAGTGACGATTTCTACTGTAAAATTATCCTGGAACATCGTTGTGGAATTTATTTCATTGGAAAAGTGATAATCCTGTCACAATCACACGTCAGACGATCGTAATGGTAGCCCTTGTCTGATATGGTCATCGAGAGAAGCTCTCACATTTCAAATAAAATTTAAAAATAAAAATAAAGAGATAGGATTCGTTAAATCTATTTAATAATATCACCGTGGACCAAAGCTTGAATGTGAGATGGATGAATGACTGATTTTACTTGTAATTGTGATTTCCATGGTTATATTTCGTCATGTTGTGTGTACGCTGAGCGCGTAAAGTCTCGATTTTTTTTGTTGTTTTGTGGCGAGCATATTTGGCTCAATTATGAATTTTATGACGGAATAAGATAGATTAGGATCTTTGCTTCGAGGGAAAATACTTAAGCAAGGATCGCGTCAATGAACTAAGCTCACAAAATGTAATATGTTTAACGCTACAATGCGAGAAATTTAAGTCTTTATTGTGAGTTGTGCACAACACTAGGTCAATTGACATAAAAATAAGAATTTAATGAGTTGGATATTGAATTTCAAAATAATTTTATGATATAATTTGAAGCTTAAATAATTAATTGAAATAATATTTAATTAATAAAAATGAGTTATTGGATTTTTCGTGTGAGGTAGAATTTTGACTCACAGTAAAATGAATCACAGAGATTTGTTAATTTAAATGATAACTTAAAAGGAAGATATAATTCAGAATTTTGATAGTTTGAGATAGGATTTTCTCAAATAATAATTTATTTAATTTCTTAGGACGATTTACTAAGACTTAATTTCGTATTTTTACAGAATGAAATTTTATGGAGAACTGTGGGGGATTTCCAGCAGGGAAGAGATAAATAATTTATTTCAAGATTTTGGAAAATATTTATTGAGTCTGGAAAGTGCTAATATTTTATTTAATAAATGTTAAAACCCATTTCTTTTTTGTGTTTTCATTTGTCGTCAGTCCTTAGATTGTCCCTGCCCTCTATAATTTAGCGTCGCCTGTAAGCGAACGTTCCGCCTCTGGGAACTTTTGCTTACCGGCTGAGCTGCCCGGCAAAACGGGGGCAATACATACATACATACATACATACATACATACATACATACATACATACATACATACATACATACATACACACAGTACACCAATGGTTACAAAACGAAGTCCAAGTTTCTTGGTACACTTGCAACCTTATCAAGAACTTCTTCATCACTAACTATAATGTCTCTGTGGATAGAGAGTAAAGCAAGCGCGTTAAGCCTACTTTCAGATGTGCTGTTCCTTAAATAAGTCTTCAGTCTCCTTAGGCTAGAGAAAGTTCTTTCTACGGTTGCGATAGAAACAGGAAGAACGGCGAGTAATTTGAGAAGGGTATAAATGTTGGGGAAGAAAGTCTTGTCACATTTTTCTAGAGAACTTACAGCCATTTTGGGAAGATTTGAAGGATTTTCCTGACTCCACTTTTCTTTCCACAACATAAACTCACTTTGCACAATCTCTTTATGTGACAGATCTCATTCGTAGAAACTAAAAGCAGCCTCCAGTGAACCGAAATCTGTTACGATACACAATTGTGGAAGGGTGTTTTGTAAGGATGCAACTATTTCCTTGTGAGATTCAAAGCGTTCTTTTAGTGAGTTACAAAAATCGTCCAGGTATGACACATAAACTGCTAACTGTTGGCTCGGTATCTCAACAACGATCGAAAATTCCCATCATTTTGGTCCGGTTCTTCAAGGCTTATATACGCCCCTGCTACCAGGTAATGGTGTTGCAGTTGAACAGAATGTGGCAACAGAGATACGAATAGGAATTCACCGATGTGAAGGATCCCAGTGGCCAACAGTCCCACCTAACTAAAGAAAAAAAGGAGCCAGGCGTCTTATGCTCGTGCTTGCAGCTACATCAAGAACAGTCGCTGAAGTATTGGACAGCGATCATTCCCCTTACACTACGCCTGCATCTACAGGGTATTTATTCAAGGTGTCCAGTGCTGCCCTTGACTTCACTTACAAAGTATCTGCTGTTTCAATGATGCCTACAACGTGGCTCAAGAAAGGTTGGATGCCATATCTGCGCCGAAATACTGCTTCAGTATGCAGCCCCACGGTGATCACATCCGCGTTGGGTGGTAATGAGACGACTGAATGAGTTCTGCATTATGCAAAGCCACACTGGTTTCCCTTGGATTCGTGTCTCACTTGTGTCCGGTACGCATCATCTCTACGTTGACCCGCCTCTAATATATCTGCCTTCATCAAGGCCACGGACGCTTTCTTCCTATCCCATCGTCATCATAAGACCTATCTGCGTCCATGTGACTTAAAAGCAAATATTTAAAAACAAAATCGGATAATTTACATCTTGGAGCCTCTGTCTTCCTTTACTTTGAATACACTGGTCAACAAGGAAATAAAAGTTGTCCGTTTCCGTTTTAAGATATATCCGTAGATATTGAACTCAACTCTATGTACTATTATTCATTTACCTACTTACAGGAGCGTTTTGTTTCTTTGATTTTAGTTTGTGGTCCACTTCTGACCCATCTCTTAACACATTCCAACAATATCGTGCAAGCATAGATGAGTTCAACTTCCCTGGTACCTGAAACGTCTCAATTGAAATGTTCTCCGTGCTTGTCGCTCAAAGTACCACAATTGCTTGGAAGAAAGTCAAAGTAAGAGCGAAGAAAGTTGATCATCTGTGATATATTACAATCTACCATTTGGGAAATCCTCAACCAACCTCGGAGATTTACTGTACGTAAATTACAGCAAATGTGTGGTATTATTATTGTTCTTTATTTCATAATCTCTTTACCTTCCAAGGTTGGTTTTTCCCTCGGACTCAGCGAGGGATCCCACCTCTACCGCCTCAAAAGCAGTGTCCTGGAGCGTGAGACGGTGGGTCGGGAATACAACTGGGAAGGAGGACAAGTACCTCGTCTTCGCCTGCTGTGCTGAGCAGGGGCCTTGTGGGGGAATAGGAAGACTGAAAGGGGTAGGCAAGGAAGAGAGAAGGAAGCGGCCGCGGCCTTAAGTTATGTACCATCCCGGCATTTGCCTGGAGGAGAAGTGGGAAACCACGGAAAACCATTTCGAGGATGGCTGAGGTGGGAATCGAACCCACCTCTACAGTACTCAGTTGACCTCCCGAGGCTGAGTGGATCCCGTTCCAGCCCGTTTAAGATGCCACATAAGTGTGCCAATAGTGTGAAGTGACTTTTTTACCTTAGAAACTTGAATTGACTTTTCAAATTTCGTGGCAGAGCCGGGAACCGAACCCGGGCCTCTGGGGGTGGCAGCTAATCACGCTAACCATTACACCACAGAGGTGGACGTTATTATTATTATTATTATTATTATTATTATTATTATTATTATTATTATTATTATTGTTGTTGTTGTTGTTACGGGGATCCCGTGGTTTACAGAGGTGAAAGAGGTGCGGGCATGTATCTTTTGGTTTCTTTCCAAAGTCTCAACTTTACAAATTCAGGTAAAAAAGTTAGTAAGATTGGGTAACAATTTCAGAAAATCGAATAATAATCAGTTAACAAATATGAGCTTGAAGCTCTCTAATTATAAATTCTCCGTGAACGCTGAGGCTCCTTTCAATAAACAGTCAAGGAGACGGATCTCCCAATTTCCTTTACATCAATAGTAAGAACATCTTTGCTATATCAATTATCTAGGAAACTACACTCCTAAAATTATATCATTCCAGCCTTCCAAAGGCATTATTCAACTTTTACATTAATAGAAAGAGAGTCTTTGCTCTATAAATTTACCCTTAGTAATCTATTTTCAAACTTTCACATCTTCCAGGCCTATCAAAGGCACAACCTACAGTTTACACAATACAACAGTATTCACTATTGTAAATGCTCAACAGTCTAACATCATTACATGAAAAGAATGAAATAGAGTTTAACAGGGGTATTGAGTACCCATTGTGAAAAACAACAGGTTAAAGTTACTTGCCCAAAAATCAAAATAGTGAGGAGGCGGACACATGCGCTCCTTGCAAATTGAAATGAAAAGCTTAAAACCCTATTTGAGCTTATGGCCCGAAGTTACAGAGGCTAAGTCTATACCACTGAGGTAACTAGATGGAGAAAAATATTCAAGTTATAGAGATTACAAAACGAAAAATGTTACAAAATCATAGTCACCTCAAAATCAAGTTGAGAGGGAACACGAGAGGGTAGCCCACTCTCTATTCCCTGATTTCGGTTAAGTTCCTTCAACTTGTTTGAAATTTACATTTAAAGTTTGAAATTTACATTTTAGAAAATTGAGGTTACATTATTAAAGACTAGCAAGATACCCGTGCTTCGCTACGGTATTATACTGAAATTTACAATTGAATGCTTATTGTTTTAGATATATATTCCGCCGAAATTCACGATCTGACTGTTTTTCTGAGAGAATCCGCCAAAATTCGCGATCTGACTCGTTTTCTAATAGATTACGGCAAGTTTCCTCCCATTTTTCAAACTTTCTTTCCTGCAATCGATTTTGTACTTCCCGGGCTAGGTCCAGGTACTCTACCCGGTAAGTTGGGTCCCTAAATCTTTGCCATCTTTTCCTATAAGCATTTCTAATATGGATCAAATCCTTCAGGAGCTCCGGCGTGCTGTCGTCTTGGGTGCCTTGGCGGTACTGAACCCGCGGCCGGACTGCATTCTTAGTCATTACCCGTTCAGGACCCTTTTCCAGCGCGGTCCACACATTTGACGACGGTCCAGAACATTATTATTATTATTATTATTATTATTATTATTATTATTATTATTATTATTATTATTATTATTATTATTATTATTATTATTATTATTATTATTATTATTATTATTATTATTATTATTATTATTATTATATGTTCTGGACCCCACAGAAAGATGCAAGACCGCTACTTGGCGGTAAATTATATCTGCTTCCATTGTCATTGTTGATAATGTGACCAGCACCATTGTCGCGCGTAGGCACGTGTGCGGGATTTCTGGCGATACGAATGACATACTCTAGTTCCGTGCATTATTGACCTTATTATAGCGGTGAAACATTTGACGGTCAATCTCATTCCTATCGTTTATTTCAAATATGTTTACATTTTTATTTATATGCCAAGAGAATCTAGTGTAATCTAAGAACGTTTTCCGAAGGAAAAGATGGCTGTTGAAAAAGAACCCAGGAAAGATTAAAAATGATCGGTTTATGATCAGAATAAGTACATCGTAAATCTACAGCCTGTTTCCAGTCATTCGATAGGGTCAGGAATGGAAATGAATAAAGCCCCTTCTAGCGGCGACAATAGGAACTGTGCCGGCTGCCGAAGCACTCCTCTGGGGCAATGATCGATGAATGACAAATGAAATGAAATATTGGACAGTGTTGCTGGAATGAATGATGACAGGGAAAACCGGAGTATCCGGAGAAAAACCTGTCCCGCCTCCGTTTTGTCCAGCGCGAATGTCACATGGAGTGACCGAGATTTGAACCACAAAACCCAGCTCTGAGAGGCCAGCGCGCTGTCACCTGAGCAACGGAGGCTCCTTATAAGTACATTATGAACAGTAAAATCAATTGGTCTCACCTCCTTTTACACCCCACCGCCGTTAAGTTTATTAACCCCCCCCCCCCAAACAAATCAAAAGAAGGCGTGTCCCTTTATGTTTAAAGGAGATTCCAAACACCAATAATATTCACGTCTATTAGCTTCAGTTTTGAGATGTAAGTATCCCCATAAAAATAATTCACTTTTTTCACTTCCCTTCACACTCCCCCCCCCCCCAAGTGAATTTTCCGGCAAAAATACTTGTTTCTTTAATAGTAAAGAATCTTCTAAATACCAATTATCACGACTCTAACTTCTTCAGTTTTTGATTTATGTGTCCTCATGAAAGGAATTCAACACTTTTTCACTCATGCCCCCAAGATGGTTTCCCCTCCAAAACGCGCTTTTCTTTCTTTTTAAAGGAGATCAAAATACCAATTTTCACGTCTGTAACAACTTTAGTTTTTACTGGAATGTACACTGACTGACAGACCAAATGCAACATCAAGAAGGAGTGGTCAGAACTTTATGCCAATTGCAGGGTAGGCTGACGTCACTGAGGTATGCTCATGATGTGAAATGCGCCGCTGTGCTGCGCACGTAGCGAACGATAAATGGGACACGGCGTTGGCGAATGGCCCACTTCGTACCGTGATTTCTCAGCCGACAGTCATTGTAGAACGTGTTGTCGTGTGCCACAGGACACGTGTATAGCTAAGAATGCCAGGCCGCCGTCAACGGAGGCATTTCCAGCAGACAGACGACTTTACGAGGGGTATGGTGATCGGGCTGAGAAGGGCAGGTTGGTCGCTTCGTCAAATCGCAGCCGATACCCATAGGGATGTGTCCACGGTGCAGCGCCTGTGGCGAAGATGGTTGGCGCAGGGACATGTGGCACGTGCGAGGGGTCCAGGCGCAGCCCGAGTGTCGTCAGCAAGCGATTATCAGCGCATCAGCCGCCATGCGGTGGCAGCCCCGCACGCCACGTCAACCGCCATTCTTCAGCATGTGCAAGACACCCTGGCTGTTCCAATATCGACCAGAACAATTTCCCGTCGATTGGTTGAAGGAGGCCTGCACTCCCGGTGTCCGCTCAGAAGACTACCATTGACTCCACAGCATAGACGTGCACGCCTGGCATGGTGCCGGACTAGAGCGACTTGGATGAGGGAATGGCGGAACGTCGTGTTCTCCGATGAGTCACGCTTCTGTTCTGTCAGTGATAGTTACCGCAGACGAGTGTGGCGTCGGCGTGGAGAAAGGTCAAATCCGGCAGTAACTGTGGAGCGCCCTACCGCTAGAGAACGCTGCATCATGGTTTGGGGCGCTATTGCGTATGATTCCACGTCACCTCTAGTGCGTATTCAAGGCACGTTAAATGCCCACCGCTACGTGCAGCATGTGCTGCGGCCGGTGGCACTCCCGTACCTTCAGGGGCTGCCCAATGCTCTGTTTCAGCAGGATAATGCCCGCCCACACACTGCTCGCATCTCCCAACAGGCTCTACGAGGTGTACAGATGCTTCCGTGGCCAGCGTACTCTCCGGATCTCTCACCAATCGAACACGTGTGAGATCTCATTGGACGCCGTTTGCAAACTCTGCCCCAGCTTCGTACAGACGACCAACTGTGGCAAATGGTTCACAGAGAATGGAGAACCATCCCTCAGGACACCATCCGCACTCTTATTGACTCTGTACCTCGACGTGTTTCTGCGTACATCGCCGCTCGCGGTGGTCCTACATCCTACTGAGTCGATGCCGTGCGCATTGTGTAACCTGCATATCGGTGTGAAATAAACATCAATTATTCGTCCGTGCCGTCTCTGTTTTTTCCCCAACTTTCATCCCTTTCGAACCACTCCTTCTTGGTGTTGTATTTGCTCTGTCAGTCAGTGTATGTATTCTCATACACAGTCAATTAATGTTTCAATTTTTCAGCCCCCCTGCCCCCTTCATTGGATTTTCCGAGAATACGTGTTTCTTTACTTTTAAAGCAGATGCCAAATATCAAATTTCACGTCTGTAACATCTTCATTTTTGAAATATCAGTAGCCTAATTAAAAGGATTCTACACCATTTTCGGTCACTTTTACCCCCCCTCCACCCAAGTGGTATTTCCGAAAATTCAAAATACACGATTCTTGATTTTTAATCGAGATAAAAAATACTATTTTTCACTTCTGTAACATGTTAAGTTTTTTGAGATATACTGTAGAAATTCTCATTTTAAAATTTCACCCCTTTTTAGTTCCCCTTTAAGTGGAGTTTCCAGAAACAAATCACCTGTGTTTCTTTTCATTTGCAGGAGATTCCAAATCCCCCCTTTTTACGTCTGTAACATTTTACGTTTCTCAGATATTCTGTAGATATTGTCTTTCAAAAAATTCACCCCAATTTGTCACTACTGTTTAACCGCCATTAATTGGATTTTCCGAAAGAAAAAATACGTGTTTCTTTTATTGTTAAGGGAGATCTCATATAAAAATTTTATATTCTGTAATATCTTCAGTTTCTGAGATATATGTATCTTCATTAAAGGCATTCAACCCGTTATTCACCCTTTTACACCCCTCCTATTGGGATTTACAGAAAACAAAAAAATACATCTTCCTTTATTTGTAAGTGAGATTCTAAATACCAATTTTTACATCTGTAAACTTTTAAAGTTAAAAATTAACCCCCCTTTTCACCTCCCATTGTTTGGATTTTCCAAAAACAAAAAAATACGTGTGTCTTTATTTTTAAAAGAGATAAAAGTACCAATTTTCAGGTCTGTAATATCTTCAGTTTCTGAGATATAACTGCCGGTATCCTGATTAAAGGCATTCAACCCCTTTTTCGCCCTTTATCTCCCCTCCTATTGGGATTTTCTGAAAACAAAAAATACGTGTTTTCTTATTTTTAAAGAAGATTCTAAATGCCAATTTTTATTACTCTTAACCTTTAAGTTTTTGAGATACAGATATTCTCATTTTAAAAATTAACCCCCCTTTTCACCCCCTTAGCGACGGAATATCGAAAAAACCTCTCTTAGCGAGCACCTACATCTTGATATGAATGTAACCCCAAAATTTCATTTCTTTATGTCCAGTAGTTTTGGCTCGGCGATGATGAATCAGTCAGTCAGTCAGGACAAGCTATTTTATATATATAGATTGGAAACCTTCCCCTCGAGCTAGCTTTCAAAGACTATCACAAGGTTATACTGAATCTGCCATTAACTTGGTCCCAAAGGTGCCAGCTTTTATAGCCGAGGGGAAAGTTCCAGAAAACCCTGGGCTAAAGCCCGACACACCCCCAATTCTGATTGGATAATTAAGTAAATACCAGAAAATGTTGATTGGTAGAAAAATAAATGTACAAAATTTGTCACTGACCAACATCTTAAGTTGGTGGGAAGAGACAGAGGTGTTGTAAACTTTAACACACCGAAAACAAAGAATAAACAATTCATTTTAGTAAACCTTAACATACAAAATTACTCTACAACTTTAATAGTCAACCTTCACACCAGAGGGCATAACATAAGTTTATAGTAGCGACATCTGTAGAGAAATGTAGAAACTTCTTGCACTAGTTGTTGTGAGTTTTATATTTTAGATGACATTCTCCAAGGCGCTTCATTTAAATGCACGGGGCGGGTGTACCTCCGATACAAACCTCCCCCACCAAAGGTCCTTCCTCGGGTGACACAGTTTATAAAATTTTGATTTTCAGAAAAATTTAAAGTTGTAGTTTATAGCCAGAAATATTTCTTGATGAAAGTTCTTTTGTAAGAAATTATACCGTAAATAAGTCTTGAAGTCTTCCTGAAGCGGCAGAAGTCCGGGATGTACAGTTCAAGTTCGACGGCAAGACTGCCCGCCACTGCCGATAACCGGGTGGGATCCCCCGGACCTCCCCCAGTACCCTCAAATACATATCTCCCGCTGCCATGAGAGGGGTAGCCATGGTGATGGTCGCCACAGACCAGATATTGAGACACTGCTCCAAGATGAAGTAATCGGTTGTGTTACCGCACCTCAGCCCTCACCGGTAAGGATGGTGCTCAAGTGCGCCGTCATGAAGGTGACTGGGCCAGAGCGGGGTGGGCCCTTACCCCACGCCAGCCTCACTCGCCAGATGTTGTGACTCCGCCGCAGATAACCAGTAAGACACTGGAACAGTAATACACTGAGCCACAGTGGTGTTTCTATGGAGAGAGCGAGTTTTGTTGATATTTAAGCTGCAGGTTCAGGTGAGGCGGGCGGCATCGAGGACGAGTGTGTGAATTGCAGGCTAGGTTTTGAAGACGGGGGAAAGGTAATAGCAGGCAGGCAACAGAAGAAAGTCAATTTTTTACCAGAGGGGAAGGTTTTCACAAGACGATATACAGCGACCAGGTAATACCATGGATGGATATGAGAGGGGTAGAAGGCCTCCCCATATCACTTACAAAATAACTTAACTTATGAATTTTACGTTTTTCAGCTGTCAAGGAAAGAAATATAACTGTTTTCTTACTGCCATGACTTAGCAGCCTATACTGAGATTTCATACAGGTTTAATTTGAGAAATATGAACCCTAAATGTCCTCTCAGTGGCTAGGTTGCTCACCAAAAGTGTGACTGGTGTTAAGAAATCCAAAATAATACATGGACCATGAAATCTGGGGTCAAGCTTGCCTGCGGGTACAAAATTCTTAACCATGACCTGATCTCCGACCTTTAAATTGGTGGGCATCCGTCCACGATCATATCTCTCCTTAACTTTTTCATGAGAGGCCTTAAGGTTTCTTTTAGCCTTCTTCCACAGGTCCCTGATTTTATCGGGATCTATTGTCTCTGGCAATATCTCCTTGATGGACCAAAGATTTGACAACGGCGTGTTAGGTATAAACTTGAACATGAGAGAGGCAGGCGTAAACTTATGTGACTCGTGAACAGCTGAATTTAGTGCAAAAGCTAACCAATGCAAGGAAGTATCGCACCTGGAATTATCTTCATGATGAAAGGCAGTCAAAGCAGTTCGAAGATGACGATTAACACGCTCAGCCAGAGAGGGTAATAAGCAGAAGTAGTTACATAGGATATTAATAAATTAAAACAGAATTTTCGGAATAAGTTAGATGTGAAAGCCTTTGCATTATCAGAAACTATATATTGACAAAGACCAAAAGAAACAAAGTATTAAGGCAAGAAATGGTAGACTGAGCGGTAGCCAGCTTAGTCGGAAATAACCATGAAAATCTAGTGAAGCCATCTACACACACAAGGATGAATTTATTCCCGTTCCTCTCCTATTGAGGGAAAGGTCCGACGTAGTCTGTATACAAACGCTCCATGGGGCGGGATGCTTGATGTGATGACAATAATCCTATCTTAGTAGACCAGGTGGGCTTACTAAGCAAGCAAGATTTACAAGCTTTAACCATTTCTCTGATTTCGCCGTCCATACACTTCCAGATGAACATTTCTCTGATCTTCTCTCTGGTTTTGAAGATGCCTGAATGTCCCCCTGATGGGGTCTCATGGTAATATTTGAAGATCATGGGCACAGGAACAGCTGGGACCACTACTTTCATATTTTGATTGTGCCTTGAAGGGCAGCACTGAACCCCATTCCTCAGCACATAAGGGGCAACATGTTCCCCAGGAGAAATGGTTTCTATTATAGGAGCCAGCACTGGATCTTCCCGCTGATATTTCTCGATATCGCGAAAGTTAGGAATAAATTTCCTGAAGAAATTAATCATGCCTATGAACCTAGCAATTACTTTGACGTCCTTAGGCGGCTTGAAGTCACGAATAGCCTGTGTTCTGGAATGGTCGATAGCAACACCATCGGGCGACACATCATGCCCGAAGAATGACATAGAAGGCTTAGCAAAAGCTACCTTAGATAACTTAACCGTAAACCCAGCCTTACAAAGGCGATTTAGAACTTCCTTCAGATGATCTAAGTGTTCTTCAAAGGTCTCTGAAAACAAAACGACATCGTCGAGATAATTATAAAGATATTCAAATTTGATGTCGGAGGAGACCCTATCCAGCAGTCTACTAAGGACAGCCGTGACCGTGGGGAGCCCGAAAGGCACGCCGTTGTATTCATACAAATTCCAGTCAATGGCGAAAGTCGTCAGATATTTGGATTCTTCCGCCAGAGGTATCTGATTATATGCTTGGTTCAGATCTAAGATGGTAAAGAACTTAGCCTTGCGAAACCATGAAAAACAAGAATGAAAATCAGGAAGGGGCACTGATTGTAATACGACCTTACGGTTTAAAGCTCTGTAATCAATGACAGGCCTGAAACCACCTTGAGGTTTCGGTACCGTACCAGGAAAATGGGCGATGAATACGCCGACTTTGAAGGTCGAATAATACTATCTTTTAACATTTGATCAATGATCTTCAGAGCCTTCATTTAAAGTGGAGGTAGCCTATATGGAGGAAATCGTACAGAAATTGAATCAGTTACCTCGATTTTATACTCAATAAGGTCAGTGACACCAAGGGTTTCTGAAAATACGTCAGGAACAGACTGACGCAACTCTCGAATACTTTCAGACTGGTCCTCAGGTAGATGCCTGAGATCTAACGATATCTCACTCTGGGTAGGCGAAATAGATTAAAATGACACCGAATTACATTTCAAAAGAGGAATATTAACGTTACCATCAAATTTGAATGTGCACGACTTGCTCTGATGGTCGAGCACAAGACCAGAATGAGACATGAAATCGGCCCCCAATATTACAGGGCAAGACAACTGCTTAGCCACAAACTTAATTTTCCATGTAAATTTTGAGATACGAACTTTAGAAAAAATAAAGCTTAACATTTCTAACGGTGATGAATTTGCCGAAACGCATTTAATGGGAGACAAACAATAGCCTGGAAATTTACAACAGGCTTTCAACTTAGAGTATCACTCCTCGGAAATAACAGAGCTAAAAGCGCCGTGACGGTTTCGTTATTTACCTCAATTTTCAGAAATGGTACGTATCCTGGGGTCTCAGAAGCAATTCTGAGGCATTC
Source organism: Anabrus simplex (assembly GCF_040414725.1). Taxonomy (NCBI): domain Eukaryota; kingdom Metazoa; phylum Arthropoda; class Insecta; order Orthoptera; family Tettigoniidae; genus Anabrus; species Anabrus simplex. The sequence continues at coordinate 258,129,076 of NC_090266.1, forward strand.
CCTAGGGCCTTCAAATGATAAATTAGAGGAGTTATCTGCCTTAAAGGATTTAACGGGCACTGAGCCTCGGGAAGCTGAACCTTGTGACTCAGCCGATGACGCTAGTCACTTCCTATTACCTGAGTTAGTGGAGGCAGCACCAGAAGTTGAACACGATGGTGTGCTGTTAAGTACAATTTTCTGCTAGATGGAAAACGACCCGCACTTAAAACAATCTTGGGGCGAGCCTGCTCTATTTCTAGTTCCACTAGATTTTAATAATAATAATAATAATAATAATAATAATAATAATAATAATAATAATAATAATAATAATAATAATAATAATAATAATAGTCCGCCTCTGTGGTGTAGTGGTTAGCGTGATTAGCTGCCACCCCCGGAGGCCCGGGTTCGATTCCCGGCTCTGCCACGAAATTTGAAAAGTGGTACGAGGGCTGGAACGGGGTCCACTCAGCCTCGGGAGGTCAACTGAGTAGAGGTGGGTTCGATTCCCACCTCAGCCATCCTCGAAGTGGTTTTCCGTGGTTTCCCACTTCTCCTCCAGGCGAATGCCGGGATGGTACCTAATTTAAGGCCACGGCCGCTTCCTTCCCTCTTCCTTGCCTATCCCTTCCAATCTTCCCATCCCTCCACAAGGCCCCTGTTCAGCATAGCAGGTGAGGCCGCCTGGGCGGGGTACTGGTCATACTCCCCAGTTGTATCCCCCGACCAAGAGTCTGAAGCTCCAGGACACTGCCCTTGAGGCGGTAGAGGTGGGATCCCTCGCTCAGTCCGAGGGAAAAACCGAACCTGGAGGGTAAACAGATGATGATGATGATGATAATAATAATAATGTTATTTGCTTTACGTCCCACTAACTACTTTTTCGGTCTTCGGAGACGCCGAGGTGCCGGAATTTAGTCCCGCAGGAGTTCTTTTACGTGCCAGTAAATATACCGACACGAGGCTGTCGTATTTGAGCACCTTCAAATACCACCGGACTGAGCCAGGATCGAACCTGCCAAGTTGGGGTTAGAAGGCCAGCGCCTTAACCGTCTGAGCCACTCAGCCCGGCCACTAGATTTTACCAAGGGACATTTATTTCTAAGGTGTTCCGTCGATCCGCACGCATAACACTTGCGTGTGGGGTAGGTTCGGCGAGGTGGTGGCCGAAAACTGATAGATGGCGGAGGGGGCTCCATGGCGACTGGTAAAGTGTCAGCGTACCTCACTCCCTCTGCTGGCACTGACATTGCCTCAAGTTCGGAGAAGGTTTGAGGTCGAGAAGCAAACCTATAAGCTGGAGAAATTCCTTCGACAATGGTTTGCACAATTTGATCCTCCGGACAATGAAGAGCGAATACCCTAGTATAAAATTGGATGAAATCAGCCAAGTTCTCGTCCATCCTCTGTACTCGGAAGTACTACTTCTGTATTAACGATGACATTGCTCCAGCTGGAATAAAGTTAGCCAAAATATGGGCATGGAAATCTTCAATAGAACATCTGTCAGCTATTGCTTTCACAATTTTGTCCGAGAGGACACCTACAGAATATGGGTAAATAATTTGTAAAATTTGGGAATGAGAGTGAGCAAATACCAAAGCATGGTCTTGAAATTTAACTAGGAATCTTGAAAAGGATATCACCTCATTGGTTGAATTTACAGAGAACCTGGATATGCCTTTAAGCAACATGGCTAATGGGTGAGGCAAGCTGCTAAACCTTGGCGAAATAATAGGTGGCGGCAGTGGAGATTGAGAGGTTTCAGACACAGCATTGCTCATAAAGAAAAGTGGAAGGTGTTTTAGGTGATCAGATGCTTGTTCCGATGGGGCCGACGTTTGTTGAGTAGCCACCGATTTTCTACTCTCAGCAGACTTAGTAGAGTTCTCTTCTGTTGTTAAGTTGACAGTTCGAACACGGTCACTTTTAGCACTAGCGGCCCCGGACAACAACTGACTAACCCTATTAGACAGGTCAGACAGGTGTTCGACTAGTTACTAGCTTCCTTCACCTGATCATCCTTCAATTTTAGAGACAATAGGTCCCGAGCCTTATTGTAAAAATGAAATTGTCTAGCTTGAACTCTCTTAAGTTGATTAGTCGAAGGGTCGCTTACTTCAAAGAAACTAACAGCAGACGCTAGCTCGGTGGTATTATCAGTGATAGTGGACAGAGCCTCATCAATGTCCTTCTCCCCAAATACTGGGATAGAAATGGGAAACTAAAGATTTTTTAAGTTTGGCAATATCTGCCGCAACCTTGCCACCAGACTAGACCTTCCTAATTAGAACTTCATAAATCAATTCCTCCTTGCGCAGGTACCCAGGTGCAAGGACTTCATGAGAACCAGGCATAGTGATGGAAAACCTGACAAATTTTGGAAAATTCCAGCAACCATGTAAAGACAAGGCGGAGGCGGGACAGGTTTTTCTCCAGGTAATCTGGTTTTACCTTTCGACTTTCGTTCCAGCAACACTTTCCAGTATCATTTCATTTCATCTGTCAGTCATGAATCATTGTCCCAGAGGAGTGCGACAGACCTCGGCAGTCGGCACAGTTCCTATCCTCGCCACTAGATGGGGGCTTCATTCATTTTATTTCTGACCGGGTTGAAAATGTAAACAAGCTGTGGATTTTCATTGTTTTCTAACAATTATTAAAATCTGTGTATTGGCTGCAATGCTGAACCCTGGGTACACTTCATTTGTATGAAGACAGCACATCAATAGCACCTTCCATTTCGGAAATATTTTGGGTCCATATTTTAGGTGATTCCCCCTGTATATTCGCCATCAACTGTGTCTGAACCTGACTGGATTTCACTGTACGACACGGTACGGCACTCCAATCAACAACTCTCCCTCAACGTTCGTAATCGTCGTCAGGCTTACGAGCCCAATTTCTCAACCCAGCAACATACAGTGGCGACAATTAGCCTCCCCACTTTGTGGTGAAAACATTAAATTTCTATGACATTTTAGCCGGCTGAAACTAGAAATCGTGGGAATTATTTTCAAAAAGCTGTTTGTACAAGCCTGTTGTTTTATCTGCTTTTAGCGGAACAAATGTCGTTCGTCGCGGCTAATTGATTTGTACAGCGCCACAGCAAGTAGTGGAGGCATTGGATGTGCTGTGAGAAAGGGTAGCAGGTTTTTTTTGTCAAGGTCATGGGCATTCAGTCTATGTATGCCTTATGCTGTTAGGCGAACATTGTCCTTCCTATAAACAGATATTTGCACCAATAAATGTAAATCAGGTCCGCCCCTGTGGTGTAGTGGTTAATGTGATTAGCTGCCACCCTCGGAGGACCGGGTTCGATTCACGGCTCTGCCACGAAATTTGAAAAGTTGTACGAGGGCTGGAACGGGGTCCACTCAACCTCGGGAGGTCAACTGAGTAGAGGTGGGTTCGATTCCCACCTCAGCCATCCTGGAAGTGGTTTTCCGTGGTTTCCCACTTCTCTTCCAGGCATATGCCGGGATGGTACCTAACTTAAGGCCACGGCCGCTTCATTCCCTCTTCCTTGTCTATTCCTTCCAATCTTCCCATCCCCACCAAGGCCCCTGGTCAGCATAGCAGCTGAGGCCGCCTGGGCGAGGTACTGGTCATCCTCCCCAGTTTTATCCCCCGACCCAGAGTATGAAGCTGCAGGACACTGCCCTTGAGGCGGTAGAGGTGGGATCCCTCGCTGAGTCCGAGGCAAAAACCGACCCTGGAGGGTAAACAGATTAAGGAGAAGAAGAAGAAGTGTAAATCAGGAGCTGCAGAACACGAAGAGGAAGTCACACGTGTACCTGAAGAATGGGTGAAGTATCAGCAGCTTGTTAATTACACAGTTGATTTCAAGGCTTACCTAAATGTAGACTCTGACGTTATAGTGGTGGCTGAACTTCTACTACCGCTTGTTCCCACACCTACGGGGTCGCGGGTGCGAACTGTGTCGCACATGTGTATTTGGCCCTGTTTTACGGTCGGATGCCCTTCCTGACGCCGACCTTATATGGAAGGATGTAATCAGTATTGCGTGTTTCTGTGTTGGATAGTAGTGTAGTGTGTTGTCTGAATATGAAGAGGAAAGTGATGGAACAAAGACAAAAACCAGTCCCCGAGCCAGAAGAATTAATCAAACACGATTAAAATTCACGACCCGGTCGGGAATCGAACCCGGGACCCTCTGAACCTAAAGCCTCAACGCTGACTATTCAGCCAATGAGTCGGACATAGAAATGGCTGAACATGCTACATGACATTGTTAACACTGCTGCCAACCTAATGTTACCAGAATTGTTTTTATAATTCTTACATTCCATGTTCTTATTATAGACCTTTATGATTATTATTAGTTGATTCACAATGTTAATGAACTTCTTTAGGATTGCTGTTAAATATTGTAGCAGAATACTGGTTTGTTCTGCCTCACTCCTTGATTTACTGCACACTGTTACAGCCGTGTAATCCCAGTATTCGTGCGGAGGAGCGCCGATCTGTCCACCTAGGAATACCATGTTGTTGAGTCTCTTCCCAGACAATTAGCTCCACGGATACATCCAGGTTCACAGTTATGCTCTCTCCAATACTTCAGGCTGTTTTTCTGACTTCGCTGATTTACGTGTTTACTTTTCATTCAGCTTATTTTTAGAAAGTCATTAAGTTGCTATTTACTACAACTAAGTCCTATATAGCTTCGTTGTTCACTCATCGGGCATTTCGTATAATAAAGGAAGCCACAGGGACTGACAAAAATGTTAAGCACTTTCTGAAGTGTCCGGTTGCGCTGTCGTTGGGATTATACAGAGAACTCAAATAACTTGGTATACAGTGGTGAGGTCGCTGGCTGCTTGACTACGAGCCGCGTTCCGGTATTTTTCACATGTTGCCTTCATACCTTGTCACGTGTAAGCTAGTCCCTGCGACGAGGTTTGTTTCCAAATCGTGAGTCTACAGTCAGCGCATACACTTGTCACGCTAAATTTAACTGGAAGGTGAAATACGTGTTAGAGGACTGCACAAACCAATCACCTAAGGGAACCCATCGCGCAGCAACCTTTAGGCCTGCCAAGATCACTGTTTCCCAGCCAGGTGGCCTGAAGATACTGGAGTGCCAAGTGATCAGCCGTACTGTTTGCTTCCCTGACGGGTGTTGACGAGTGAACATTGTCTTCATTTTTCATTGTTTGTGAAATTGATATTTTGCAAGCCAATGTTCGCCTGACAAATCTCCTTTTTTTCCAATTGGTTTTACGTCGCACCGACACAGATAGGTCTTATGGCGACGATGGGACAGGAATGGGCTAGGAGTGGGAAGGAAGCGGGCTTGGTCTTAATTAAGGTACAGCCCCAGAATTTGCCTGGTGTGAAAATGGGAAACCGCGGAAGACCATCTTCAGGGCTGCCGACAGTGGGATTCTAACCCACTATCTCCCGGATGCAAGCTCACAGATTTTGTAATCAGTCGGCTGGACTTCTTGAAGATCAAATGCATTTTTTGAGAATAAACCACTTGAAAGTTATTAACGATCGAGTAAGTTCTTATATTCAGGTCCTCTTTGCCAATTTAGTAGTAACTTCCACATTGTTTGGGCTCCTTCTCACCAAAATGTTCACCAAGGAAGAACGGCAAAGTCTTAATATAAGACACCGTAATGTAGGTAGACCCGTTTCCTGATATGGGGTCGGGGATGAGGTGAGATGAAAATATATGGCATATTTTAGGCGAGGCGCCCTTGCTCTCGCCAGCCTCATTTGAGTAACTAATTAAGCGGTAAGGAGTTGGAAGGAATCGGATGTGGCCTATGAATGGGAACTCCCACGGCTTTTCCCTGGAAGTGAAAATGGGAGACCATAAAAAACCATTCTTAGGATAGCCGACGGTGAGGTACGAACACATCCCCCGAAAGCATAGCTTGGCTCAGTAGCCGTAGCGCGGCCAGTATCCAGTATTCGGGAGATAGTGGGTTCGAACCCCACTGTCGGCAGCCCTGAAGATGGTTTTTCGTGGTTTCCCATTTTCACACCAAGTTATTTCCAATATATATACTGTACTGTATGCATATATTATTAATGTCACTATTTTGGGGTAATAACTTCGTGCTTTAGACTCTGCCCGTTAGTTGTCAGGAGTTGGAGACGGAATGGAAGGAACCAAGTGAACTGTCAAGGCGCTGTAGGGCAGAGCTTCCGTGTGGACGTGACATGACATTTCAAACACAGAGGTCATTTTGTCTGATAAACGAAGATGTGGGAACAAGAATTCTCATACGCGTGTGCGGCCGGGTAAATTACAATGTCTACAATCAGTCAAACTTCCTAATAGCAGAAAATGTCCTGAAAACGTACTCAATTCCATTATCAGCAGTTTTCAGCATAGATTAATATGGAGATTTTGGACGTTTCTCGTCAGTAGCTGGCATGCTCATGTGGCAATGATAAGATCCTGGAATCAGTAAATCCGTGTGACCACATCGATGACTTAGTGCACAACCATTGTATGTCCAAAAATCATGATTTTGAGAAAACTCAAATTGAAAGTTTATGAAGTTGCAGTTACTTACGACAAATAATATAGCTGTAGCATGTGTTACTGATCTGTAGATTATTTCTTTGTAATTTCATTTCAACAACTGGACCAAATTTTTGTGCATCAGTAAAGGAATTATTCACTAAATTTTAATGGAAGGTTGGGACAAACAACATTTGGCACCAACAATGTGAAAGGGAACTTCAAAGCACAAACTTTGTATTTCTCAAAGGAATTGATTTCATCATTCTTTTTCATCATTTATTATTAAATGATTTTATTGTCTTAATAAAATCAAAAGGTATGAATAATCTTCTTCTTAATCTGCTTACGCTCCAGGGTTGGTTTTCCCTCGGACTCAGCGAAGGATCCTACCTCTACCGCCTCAAGGGCAGTGTGAGACATTGGGTCTGGAGATACAACTGGGGAGAATGACCAGTACCTCGCCCAGGCGGCCTCACCTGCTATGCTGAACAAGGGCCTTGCGGGGGGGGGGGGATGGGAAGATTGGAAGGGATTTTTTTTTGCTATTTATTTAACGTCGCACTAACACATGGAAGGATTTCGGCGACGGAAGGGTGGGAGATTGGTAAGGTAGCGGCCGTGGCCTTCATTAAGTACTGCCCCAGCATTTGCCTGGTGTAAAAATGGGAAACAACGGGAAACCATCTTCAGGGCTGCCGACATCGGGGTTCGAACCCACTATCTCCCGAATGCAAGCTCACAGCTGCGCGACCCTAACCGCAAGGCCACTTGCACGGTTTGGAAGGGATAGACAAGGAACAGGGAAGGAAGCGGCCGTAGCCTTAAGTTAAGTACCATCCCGGCATTTGCCTGGAGGAGAAGTGCCAAACCACGGAAAACATCTTCCAGGATAGCTGAGGTGGGAATCGAACCCACCTATACTCATTTGACCTCCCGAAGCTGAGTGGACCCCGTTCCAGCCCTCGTACCACTTTTCAAATTTCGTGGCAGAGCCGGGAATCGAACCCGGGCCTCCGGGGGTGGCAGCTAATCACACTAACCACTATACCGCAGAGGCCGACCGGTATGAATAATAAGTAATTAAAATAAAGTTGACTAATCACTGGTCAGTTATAAATATGTCTCAAATTTTTCAGAACAGTGTCCAGGAAATACAATATTTGTGCTCCATCAAGGCAGTAAGAACTTGAGATTTTCAACAGCAAAACAGTATGTCCGGACATACATTATCTGCGCCTTCAAGTGAAATGAAAACCAAATGGACCGACCTAGGCTAAAATTAGTATAGGGGACATACACATTCGTGAAGTAGAGTTGTTGATTTAACTAGGACATGGAATCAGAGTGCAATCAGAGGTAAGGCTTTTTGCAGATGATGTTATTCTGTATATAATAATAAATAAGTTACAAGATTGTGAGCAACTGCAACGTGACCTCGATAATGTTGTGAGATGGACAACAGGCAATGGTGTGGTGATAAACTGGGTTAAAAGTCAGGTTGTGAGTTTCACAAATAGGAGAAGTCCTCTCAGTTTTAATTACTGCGTTGATGGGGTGAAAGTACCTTTTGGGGTTCATTGTAAGTATCTAGGTGTTAATATAAGGAAAGATCTTCATTGATCTTCATTGGGGTAATCACATAAATGGGATTGTAAATAAAGGGTACAGATCTCTGCACATGGTTATGAGGGTGTTTAGGGGTTGTGGTAAGGATGTAAAGGAGAGGGCATATAAGTCTCTGGTAAGACTCCAACTAGAGTATGGTTCCAGTGTATGGGACCCTCACCAGGATTACCTGATTCAAGAACTGGAAAAATCCAAAGAAAAGCAGCCCGATTTGTTCTGGGATTTCCAACAAAAGAGTAGCGTTACAAAAATGTTGCAAAGTTAGGGCTGGGAAAAATTGGAAGAAAGAAGACGAGCTGCTCGACTAAGTGGTATGTTCCGAGCTGTCAGCGGAGAGATGGCGTGGAATGACATTAGTAGACGAATAAGTTTGTGTGGCGTTTATAAAAATACGAAAGATCACAATATGAAGATAAAGTTGGAATTCAAGAGGACAAACGGGGGCAAATATTCATTTATGGGAAGGGAAGTTAGGGATTGCAATAACTTACCAAAGGAGATGTTCAATAAATTTCCAAATTCTTTGAAATCATTTAGGAAAATGCTAGGAAAACAACAGATAGGGAATCTGCCACCTGGGCGACTGCCCTAAATGCAGATCAGTATTGACTGATTGATTGATTGATTGATTGATTGATTGATTGATTGATTGATTGATTGATTGATTGATTGATTGATTGATTGATTGATTGATTGATTGATTGATTGATTGATTGATTGATTGATTGATTGATGCAATATTTGCACCTTGGAAATCAGCATGTTCCCCATTATTATGAATTAGCTTGATATGTTTGAGACACATCCAAATATGGTATCAACTCCAAAGTGGCCATAAATGGACATACAATGTTTGTGCGCTAAGGCTTAGTGACTAACTCGTAAGCCATCGACATAAACACATTGATGCGCAGCGCAGACAGAATTTAAGAAGAATTGTTGAGTCACGAGAGAAGTAAGATTGGACCCCGGGCTTTTTAACTCCTATAAACACTTCTTTGCCACATCCACTTTCACAACGCAGCTCAGCTTACATTGGTATAGTGAATAGGAAACCCGGCCATGATCGCAAAGGTGACATGTCACATTCTGTGACAAATTTCACTATTATCTGACCACCGATAGTAAGGGGTTTGTAATTTTTTTACGTACGGAAACAATAAACATAAACAGATTTTTTAGAGAATTACGAAACAAGACAGACGGAAATAACATTTTTAAATTGTTCATATTGTTGTCGCTATAGAATTCCTCCTTTATTAAGAACAATAGTGTACTGTGTTTTATTCCCCAATATATTTAGCTTTTGATTACAATAACACTTGACCAACACCGTCTTATATGTCCGGACATAAACTATTATGTCGAGAGTTTGACGTTCCATCGGTTTTTAACACTGTCTGCACGTTCACTGCAATCACTAACACTAATGCAGATGTATAATGAGCCGAAGTCATCCCATCGAAAATAGCTCGATTGAGATATCCGTTTGATGATGTAGGCTACGTCACGTATCGCCATGTTTGTATAACACACGGTACACAGTAAACTTCCTGCCGTAAGGATATTGTACAGTTTACTGTTTGTTGACACCATATCGTGAACAACTATAGGGGGTGGACGACAATTAATGCACCAAATTAACGCGAGTAATCGATCTCAAGGAGAGGGCCACAATGTCACAAGTTCCAGGTCTATAGCTTGTACCGTCCTCGGGGAAAGTCGTATTTTGAAAATTGCACGAAGTGTACCGCAGCGGCTGTCGGCAGTTACTGATGAAGCTGCCGGGATACGTGCTGCCTGCAGTTGAATCTTCAAGGTCGAGCGTCCGCTGTCAATAAAAACAGTAACAGCATGCATATCCACTACTGCATACTAAGCCGGTTTTGTGACAGTACACAGCATAACTTCACGCTTTAAACTAAACAAACGTAATGAACGTTCTGTAACTATTCAACAATATGACATTAAGCGTAAGTTGGCCTATTCCAGTGATGGTGATTCCTGTCCCTTATTTGTACCTTGAAGGTGAAAATTGGATACCACGGAACACTATCTTCAAGAAGGCCAGCAGTGGGATTCTATCCAATCATCAAACGACTGCCACAAACTCACTGGAAAAGCGTGCCACTGACAACTGTACCATGCTACTCGGGTCAGCCAGCCCGCTAATAAATAATACTATAATGAGGACCAAACTGTCCGGCTGCGTAGCTGAATGCCTAGCGTAATAGCCTTCCGTACTCGAGGCTCCGGGTTCAATTCCCGTCCGGGCCACGGATTATTACATTAACAAATGAACTCCTATGGCTCTGGGACTGGGTATTTCTGTCATCTTCATCACTTGTTCGCAGCACACAACAAGACAAGACACGACACTCACCATCACCGCATTACCACAAGGCATTTCTCCTCTAGTGGTTCGCGTCAGGAAGGGCATCTGGCCGTAAAACTCTGTTAAAACTCCTACAATCCCTGACCCCGCAGGAAAAAATGGATAAAATAGGATGCAATACAAACAATCCCAGTGGCATCGCTGCTTGCATCTCACCAAGGCAGTGCGGGTTTGATTCCCGGTCAGTGAATGTGGGATTTACAAAATGAAATATCACGTCCTATTGGTCGGACTCCCCATAAAAATGGAGGTCTTGTGGCTCATGATCACGAAAGTAAAGGTCACTTAAAAACTCCAAGCGTAGTTCACATTTTTAGTAAATAAAATCAGAGCACAACATCAAAACGTGTGTGTACCTTTTAATGAGTGACACACTCGACCAGATTGGTCAATCTATTAAATTAATTAATTCTATTCGTTTCCCTACAACACTTCTACAGAGTTTAACTCTAACAACTTAATGTCACGCTTACTTGACTTCCAGCTCCCTGTTCTATCATCACCGTTCCTTAGTCTACCCCGTTTCCTTGAATGTACCACCCTATAATCCTTCCAAACAAATCCCATACGTACCATGGAGATTGAAATGTAATACCTCTTGCTCACGGTAAAATTTTCTGTCAAATTTATTGTACAATAATTTAATTTTTTTAAATTTCTGTTGCTCACGGTCAAATTCAAGTTTTATAAAACCTTTGATAAAACTTTTCATAAAATAGGACATGTTCTATTCCGTAAAATTAATTTTACGAAACGAACCAATCAGCGAAGCTGGCATCACGATGATGCTGGCGCTACGTCGTGAGAAGATTGTGAAGCTCGATTGTAAACAATCACTTATTTCTAAAATGGCAGGATCCGGGTGGACAAAAGAAGCTGTTAGTGTTTTACTGGACGAATACCAGAAATATCCTTCTTTGTACGAAGTTAAAACGCCACTTTATCACAACAGAAATGCAAGAAGAGAGGCAGAAAACCCAATAGCCGAATTCCAATATGAATGCTGGTCTTCTAACCTCAACTAATTTTCGACCAAGGACAGCAATCCTCCACCTTCTTCTCTTCTTTTGATCCAATCCTGAGTCCAGCATTTCCTGGTATTTCTTTTCTTCCATTTTAGCACTGTACAACATATAACTGCAGCTAAAGCAGCAAGTTTTGCTTTGTTTGTTGGTGCCATACTCTCAAACACACTGTAAGTTGAACAGCTGATTCTTGGTTTAAAAGTTTACCGATAGATGGCACCATAGACAAACCTTAGTTCAGAAGTGAGTTCATAGATGGCCATCCTGATGCTTCAACGGATTTTATAAAATAATTTTACCGTGAGCAACACAACTTGTTTTCACCGAATTTTTATAAAATTAATTGTACAACGAATTTTACGAAACATTTTACCGTGAGCAATGGGCATAAGCCATGTGAGGGTAGATCCCTATCTCCTACCGACCCATTATTATATACAAATCTTACTCGTAGTTTCCCACATACCCAGCCCATAATCTTATTCAAATCTTCGACCATCCTTTATTCAGTGTCTCTTCTATACAGTATCCAACTGATAACAATCGCTGTTCCCTTAAACTTCCCCGCACTGACATAACCAGTTCTCACACATTCCCAACTACGTTGGTACCAGTTTCTGCTTGCCTTATATTGTTGGTACCAACGTGAAAATCAATCCATCTTCTCCTTAATTCCATCCTACTTTCCTCAACATCTTTCTAAACCTAATTCCTGGATAGCACTCTTCCCTGGTTACCTTTCCTCCAAATAAGTTCCCCACGTACCTAACAATAGAGTACCCAATGACCAGGGCCTCAGCCCATCCATTTCATTAGGTCCCCTCCCTTCCTGGTCTCGCCCTGTCTTCCCTGACGGCTGCAAAACCTACTTACTCCTCCCTTTTCTGTCACCCATGACCCTGTTTTACATCCCTCTTTCTATCCTTTACTCTACGCTTCCGTCTCTTACCTTTCCCTATCATCTTACCTCCCATATTTTCTGTAACAGTTTTCTGTTCTCCTTCTTCCATCCGCTGTTCTCTCAACAGTGTGTCATACCGATTCCTCTCCTGTAATGTTGGCCTGAAGAGAAGTTTAAATAAACATGTAACAAAATTAATTATTTCCCCTCACATTAATTTACCTGAAAATTCTGACTCTGACTCGTAAATTTTAATGCCGTATGCTCATTAATTTCCCTATTTATCATGTAACATGTTTCTTTTCTTCTTCTGAGTAAGTTGTATGTGGCTCCTCAGCTTGGGAAGCATTGTTGTAGACACTTCTAATTGATTAAGTTGGAGCAACGGATATTCGTCAGCAATACGTACGGTATGACTGAAATTCTCACCCGACTACAAAACTCGGAAGGAGTTTTCATTGGAAGGTAGGTGAAAGGATACTTTCAGTATTGGTAAACATTTATTTATTTATTTATTTATTTATTTATTTATTTATTTATTTATTTATTTATTTATTTATTTATTCTGTCAATGATATTAGGTCCAATTGCAATAAATGGACTGGTTGTATTATACAATTTTCCTAACTACGATACAATCCACTGTAAATTAGGGGAAGATATGTCAATGATGTCAATCGCTTCGAAGAATGTATTTTGTGTGTACAAAATTACCATTATCTGAATAATTACTCTTCTCGCTTAACTTTATGATGTCACATGGGACCTTGACCTGCCAACCGATGGTTTCTCCTTGAGGAAGAACTACGTCATGGTGAACATGACAAACCCCACCCTTGTTAACGTCAGTTTCTGTGGCTGTAGTCACTATTTGTTCTGAATCTAATAGTTCAATAACTCTTCTTTTATCTGCTTTACGTCGCGCCGACACAGATAGGTCTTATGGCAGCGATGGGATAGGAAACGTATAGGAGTGAGAAGGAAGAGACCGTTGTCTTATTTAAGGTACAGCCCGAGCATTTGCCTGGTGTGAAAATAGGAAACAGCGGAGAAACATCTTCAGAGCTGCCGACTGTGGGGTTCGAGCCCACTATCTCCCGAATGCAAGTTCAATAGCTCCTTAACTGTTTAACAAGTTTGAGTGAATCTCGTTTCAGACGCCCAAATCATAGATGTTTGTGACGGGCCCAGGAATAGAGATTGGAACTACTTTACTCGTAGGACAAATTGCACCAGTGTCAGGAAGGGCATCTGGCTGTCCACGTGTGCAGCACATCCCAACCAGCGTGAAGTAAAGGCGATGGCGGAAATATTATTGTGTTGATGCCACATCGAGATCTGGAAGGTGCACACATTGGTCAGTGGGTACTACGAGACGATGTTGATGTATTTCCGTTCCTTCGTCGTCCAACATAACACAGTAATTCTTACAAATATTGCTTATGTGTGGAAATCTTGGGAGATCCTCCATCCCCTAAGATATAAAAAAGCAAAGCAAAGCAAGGTCATCTCCGTACAGGTCATGATGGCCCTTGGAGGGGAGGAAGGTAAAGGCTTCCACTATCCGTAATCGCGGCACTTGATGAGGTAGAGTGGTTAGCTCTACGCCCGGCCGCCTTTGCCCCCAGGAATTAACCTGGTACTCATTTTTGGTGTAGGCTGAGTGAACCTCAGGGCTATGTGCACCTCCGGAAATGGAAAATTCGTTTCTTAAATTATTACGACTTCCTGACGGGGATTCGAACCCACGTCCTTCCTGGCGAACCGAGTACGCCTTTACCGCCAGGCAGCCCCTCCCCTAAGGTATGATCCGTGATATATCTTACATTTAAATAATACTTCTTATTTTTTATTTTTTTAGTTTTTGCTAGTGGTTTAACATCTAACTCACACAGGTTTTCGGCGACGATAGGATAGTGAAGGTTAGGGCAGGGATGTAAGTGGTCGTGATGTTAATTAAGGTACAGCCCTGGTATTTGCCTGGGGTGAAAATGGGAAACCATATTCAAGGTTCGGGCATCCTAGCCACCAAAGCCATACAGTATGTGTAGACTATGCCTGATCTGTGTCATTATGATGTTTGTGCGTGTATTAGTAATTAATTCTAGAATTAAGAAGGAAGTGTCTATGATCTATATCGCTGGTCTTCAAAGTATGATACGTGTCGTCTCAAGGGGTACGCAAATTTATCGTAGCTTCTGACTGTTTTTGTCTACCAGTAAACAGAGTCCCCTTTGCGAACTATTCACTCTAAAATATGTCACTCACATTGACGAGGTGTTAAAACTGCTTATTTATACGGCATCGCTCTTTTTTGTTTCGAAATCCAGTCATTCTCTTCAGTTTCTTCAGTAGCATTGTATAGGCCCCATGGTACAAGAGTAAATGTTGAATTAATAAATACTCGTATATAGATCATTGTCCGCCTCTGTGGTGTAGTGGTTAGCGTGATTAGCTGCCACCCCCGGAGGCCCGGGTTCGATTCCCGGTTCTGTCACAAAATTTTAAAAGTGGTACGAGGGCTTGAAGGGGGTCCACTAAGCCTCGGGAGGTCAGTTGAGTAGAGGAGAGTTCGATTCCCACCTTAACCATCCTGGAAGTGGTCTTCCGTGGTTTACCACCTAACTTAAGGCCACGGCCGCTTCTTTCCCTCTTCCTTGCCTGTACCATCCAATCTTCCCATCCCTCCACCAGGCCCCTGTTCAGCATAGCAGGTGAGGCCGCCTGGGCGAGTTACTGGTCATTCTCCCCAATTGTATCCCCCGACCCAAAGTCTGAAACTCCAGGACACTGACCTTGAGGTGGTAGAGGTGAGATCCTTCGCTGAGTCCGAGGGAAAAACCTACCCTGGAAGGTAAACAGATTAAGACGAAGAAGAAGAAGAAGAAGATATATATCATTGCTAGCCAATGAAAACTTCGTAATTCTACTCACGAGCTGTTTCTCCGTCTGTCTTGTGAAGACTTGCCGCGTTGCCTGGAAAGGGAACTGAAGACTCCAATGGTCGAATAAATGGGCTACTGTTAAGTAATGATAATGCTCATTTCTGGCCATTGTTGATCGCTCAGTTTTGAACTTCTCCTGTAAGCTTTACTCCAAAGGAGTTACGAGATTTCCTTTGTCTAGCGACAACTATATAGAATACATGATTGTTATCATTAGGGAACAAGGTGGTGTAGCGGCTTAGCTGCTTGC
Source organism: Anabrus simplex (assembly GCF_040414725.1). Lineage (NCBI taxonomy): Eukaryota > Metazoa > Arthropoda > Insecta > Orthoptera > Tettigoniidae > Anabrus > Anabrus simplex. Next base: position 258,144,708 of record NC_090266.1, read on the forward strand.
CTCTCATCGCGGCGACCGTAGTTTGACTCTTGTGTTGAAAATCCCGTGGTGTCAGGAACGGCATGCGACCTTAAATCCCCAGCCACAACTCTTTCATGCCTCAGAGCGTGCAGAGACCCTGAGCAAGCGGGATAAGCTGCAAAACGTGGTGGTGATGATGATGATTATATTAGGCGTCCCCAACAATTATTTGTTATTTCTGGTATAATCGCAATATACTCGCACTTTGGGGGTACGAAGATAAAACAATTGGATTTTTGGGGTACACCAACCAAAACGTCTGAGTACCGCTGACCTACATGTTTCGTACAAACCTGGCATTTGGTTGAGGTTGAACGGAGGAAGATCCCACTCCACTTTTGAGATTCCTGAGGCTTAGTATACCCCATTTCGTTTCTGCAAAGCAGCCTTTGAGTTGGACCCACAGGATGGCAAGCTACTATAATAACCACTAGACCACACGAAGTACGTTCATATCAGCAGCTTATATTTCAATTCCTGCCCGCTGAGTAGCTCGAGTTGAGGAGCTCAAGTTGGCGGGTTTGATCCCAGCTCAGTTCATAAAGATCAACGTCGTGTCGGTAGATTTACCGACACGGGAAGGAAATCCTACACCTGGACGTCTCTGGAAACCGCAAAATATAGTTAGTGGTATAGATGCGAGCTGAAGAGAAGACTAGCGGGACGTGAGGTGGGACACGGGGGAGCAGCTTTCTCTCTCTGTCGTCTCGGCTATGGCTCTTCCTAAAAGTATCGTCAGTCAGCCAGCCAGCAGCCTGTCTCCCAGTCAAACAGTTCGGTAGTGTTGATCTTGTTTGCGTGTTGTAAGTGTTGAACACCGATTTATATATTGACGCCTACATAACTGTGTTATAAAACATTTATGTTATTATAGTGTTACTTTGTATTACTATTATGGAACCCTGCCGGAAGAAAGGAAAGACTATCCACAGCGAAGCAAGGGAGGTTATCAGACATGTTATCCAAGAATGTGATGAAGAGGCACGAGAAGGGAAACTGTTTTGTGTGTCACCAACAAAAGTGACATAGAGACGCAAGGATTGATGAAGCTAATTTAGGCCTACAGTCTATTGTTTTAAATGTTATTTTATTTCATAGTTTTGTGTGCTACCAAAAAAAGTGACAGAGACACAAGGATTGATGAAGCTAATTTAGGCATACAGTCTATTGTTTTAAATGTTAGTTTATTTCATAGTTTTGTGTGCTACCAAAAATTGTGACAGAGACACAAGGATTGATGAAGCTAATTTAGGTCTACAGTCTATTGTTTTAAATGTTAGTTTATTTCATAGTTTTGTGTGTCACCAAGAAAAGTGACACAGGGACACAAGGATTGATGAAGCTAATTCAGGCCTACAGTCTATTGTTTTAAATGTTAGTTTATTTCATAGTTTTGTGTGTCACCAAGGAAAGTGACATAGGGACACAAGGATTGATGAAGCTAATTCAGGCATACAGTCTATTGTTATTTTATTTCATAGTTTTGTGTGTCACCAAGAAAAGTGACGTAGAGACACAACGATTGATGAAGCTAATTCAGGCCTACAGTCTATTGTTTTAAATGTTATTTCATTTTCATTCACTTTTGTGTGTCACCAAGAAAAGTGTCATAGAGACACAAGGATTGATGAAGCTAATTTAGGCCTACAGTCTATTGTTTTAAATGTTAGTTTATTTTATAGTTTTGTGTGCTACCAAAAAAGGTGACATAGAGACACAAGGATTGATGAAGCTAATTTAGGCCTACAGACTATTGTTTTAAATGTTAGTTTATTTTATAGTTTTGTGTGCTACCAAAAAAAGTGACATAGAGACACAAGGATTGATGAAGCTAATTTAGGCCTACAGTATTTCTAAATATTTTGTGATTAAATAAAATTCTATAAAATTGAGTTCTTCAGTAAACTAACTCGTCGAATAATGAATAAATTCCCTCCTCTCTCACCCATTTCAGATGGTACAGCAGTGGCTTTCTGAGCTTACAATATGTCTGTGGGTTCGATCTCGGCTAAGTGCAATGGTATCTGAAGGTGCTGAACTACGTCAGCGTCGTGTGGACAGCTTTATCGACACGTAAAATAACCCTTGCGGCACAGAATTCGTGACGCACAAGCGAGAACATTGTTATACAGAATAGCAGACTAGAATAATCCCATCCCCTAGTTCCGGATCTCCTGGAACTGGAGAGAGAGTAATCATTCATTGCTATTTTTCATATGAATGCTCTTCTCATATCTATTACTATATTAACCATTATAATTACTCCTAATCACTATTTACACCCAACCTCTAAATTGTAGTTTTTTAAAATTTTATTTCTTTTTGTCTTAGACATTAACAGTGTTATATTGTCTAGGACAACACGTATCTTACCGGTACTCCTATTATTAATTAGTGTAATTTGTTTTAAGAGTCCGAACATATTTCTCCTTAGCTTACAATTGACATTGTATATTAACTGAATGACTGACTGCATGTCTGGATGAGTTGAATGATTGGATCGTAATCATAAAATTGTTATACGCGCACATATTCATTCTTAATCCGGTTACCCTCCAGGGTTGGTTTTTCCCTCGGACTCAGCGAGAGATCCCATCTCTACCGCCTCAAGGGCAGTGTCCTGGAGCGTCAGACATTGGGTCGGGGGATACAATGGCGAGCAAGAGCAGCCTCACCTGTTATGCTAAACAGGGCTCTTGGGGGGGGGGGGGGGAGATGGGATGATTGGAATCGATAGATAAGGAAGAGGGAAGGAAGCGGCCGTGGCCTTTAAGTTATGCACCATCCCGGCATTTGCCTGGAGGAGAAGTGGGAAACCATGGAAAACCACTTCGAGGATGGCTGAGACGGGAATCGAACCCACCTCTACTCAGTTGACCTCCCGAGGCTTAGTGGACCCCGTTCCAGCCCTCGTACCACTTTTCAAATTTCGTAGCAGTGCCGGGAATAGAACCCGGACTGCCGGGGGGGGGGGGCATGGCAGCTAATCACGCTAACCACTACACCACAGAGGCGGGCGTTATTATTATTATTATTATTATTATTATTATTATTATTATTATTATTATTATTATTATTCAATAAACCGACAGCATCGGCAAGAATAATAATGACTACAATATGCTCAAAATCTGAAATCAGTTTATGTCACACTGGGATCTCTTATTCTCGCTGAAGCTGGGATTACGATGCTTTTAACGTAACCTGACGTAACGTGGCTGAAAGGTTTTTCGCCTGATGTTGAAATAAGCTAACACTATTTACGATCGCCAAGCCGAGTAGAATCTGCTAATGTCAAGCTTTTCCTTCCCGTCACGTTTAAGCTTTATGGCCACGTTTTGAGCACGGCGCGGCGTGGCATGTCAGAGCGATGTGATAGCACCAGAACCCATCTTATTTTCCTGCTGTCTCAGGCAACCCTGTACGCTACCATCATGGACGTTAACGACTTAATGCGAGTGTGTTAAGATGACTTGGTGGAAGACGAAACGGCGTTCTCGGTAAATATCTTACCGAGCAAATCACTGTGCAGTTTGCGTCACGTAGTTATCAGCTTGCATTCGAGAGATAGTGGGTTCGAACCCCACTGTCAGCATCCATGAAGAGGGTTTTCCGTGGTTTCATACCAGGAAAATACTGGGGTTGTGCCTTAATTAAGGCCTTAATTAATTGTACCTGAAGACATCGGCAAGAAGAGGATACTTAAACATGCCAGTTAATCTACTGACACCCATAAATTCCAAATGTCCGTGCGGTTAGGGGCGCGCAGCTGTGCGCTTGAATCCGGAAGATAGTGGGTTCGAACCCCACTGTCGGCAGCTCCGAAGATGGCTTTGCTTAGTTTCCCGTTTTCATACCAGGCAAATGCTGGCGCTGTACCTTAATTAAGGCCACGGCCGCTTCATTTCCACTCGCAGGCCTTTCCTATCCCATCGTCGCTATAAGACCTATAAGTGTCGGTGCGACGTAAAACAAATCATATAAGAAAAGTAAAATGTGTTGGGATCTAATTGTATTTTATTTTATTTCAATAAAAAGCATACAACATAGAACATGCCTCCAATTACAGTATACTTTAAAAATTGGAAATATAGCAGTGCAGATACTAAATAATTGTATTAATGATGATGATCATGATAATGAGATTGGGTTAATGATATTGAGGAATGAAGGAATGAACCTAATGATGGCAAAGATGGTAACAAAATCGTGTTATAATCATTACTAACTTAATTACTATATAATCGATCAAATTTGAAACATTTTTTGTGCCTATATCGTGACCATGAGCTGATGGAGAAAATTTTGTCTGTTGCAGCCGAAATCTAGCTTCATATTGTTCACGACCATGCTGTTATACTTACTGCTTATTCTTTGAAGTGGTGAGTTATTGTGAATGTCTGTTTTAATATTTTCACAGAAGAAGGTAAATGAAACTCGTGTTTTCGTCTGTGGGACATTTATTATTATTATTTAGCGTAAGGCATAAAACCTGCATATATACAATTGAATATATTACAGTAACAAGAAAATAATTTCATAATCAGGATGTCCAGCCCTTCCATCCACTCTAACACTGCCTCTGATGGTATAAGGAAGTCAGCCCAGCTACTCGAGTATCCACGTACCTTACAGTTGCCAGCGATGTGAGCGGTGGTTTTCCGTGGGGCACCGCAGTCGTATTCCGGTGACGTTATGCAGTTCCACTTGTACAGTAAGTCCCTGCATCTTTCATGGCCTATCCGAACTCTGTCAAAAGTGACCCACTGCCTGCCCGGAAGATGAAATCCACTAATAATTTGCACACCAGAAAACACGTTCTGAAGGGACAAATATGTCTTTCCAAACTTCCACAGCTTTAAAGTTGTTGCGGGTCATGCCAACAACATCACGCAATGGTGGATGGCGGGAACTCAACCTTTGAACATTGAGCGCAGGGATGTCTTCTTGTACCGGTGGTTTTTTTTTTCAGATTTTACGGTACTGTCGTAAGAAACCGTTCGATCCGCACAGATCAGGTGGCATTATTCCCGTGAGCAGCGAGAGCCAATAGACTGGAGTGGATCTGATCGTACCCAAAATAAGGCGCATGCTGTTGTTCAGCTATGTATCAACATATCGGGTATATGGGCTATAAATCCATACAGGAGAACAATACTCTGCTCTGGAATAAACTAGATCAAGGGCAGAAAGTCTTAGAGTGCTTGCAGTAGACCCCCAAGTTGTCCCGCACAGTTTCTGAAGAATATTACACCGAGTTTTCAGTTTCTTAGATGTCCGTAGGTGTAACCTTAAATTACCCTACACGTGACCCCTGGGTGGTGCTAAGCGAGCAACAATATTCACGCAGCCAGTCTATCTGACAAAATCTCCTGGCTATCGCAAGTTGTGCGACATTGAGTTTTAAAGATGAAAGAAAATACGAATTACTAAGAATGCTATTTACAACTATCATATAACCGAGCCCAATAGCTGCAGTCGCTTAAGTGCGGCCAGTATCCACGTACCTTACAGTTGCCAGCGATGTGAGCGGGTTCGAGCCCCACTGTCGGCAATCCTGATTATGGTTTTCCGTGGTTTCCGATTTTCACACCAGGAAAATGCTGGGGCTGTACCTTAAATAAGATCACGGCCGCTTACTCCCCACTTCCAGCCCTTTCTTGTCCCATCGTCACCATAAGACCTATCTGTGTCGGTGCAACGTAAAGCAACTTGCAACCAGCATATCGCATACATCTCCACGTGATTTAAGAGATCTAAAATGGGCATCTATGAGGAGACACTCGTAGTACACATTCAAAGGAAATTCAGCATATTTTCTCATGTATAGAACATTTTGGAAACGTTTCTGGACTTTTCTATCTTGATACCTTTATTGTTACATGAGTTCCATACTGAACACACTATTCTACTTTATTACACCTTTTGCAACTACAAGATGGAGTGCAACTATATTCTTTATTGCAAGCTCATCTCGCGCTCCGTGGCATGGCAACTCACAGCGGGGAGCGGCCCACCAATCCGAACGAGGTCGGAACATTTCGGCAAACCTCGGGTAATTAATATTGAAATTCTGGATAATAACCCTCGTTGCGAGAGATTTGGCACCGTCATTAACAAAGAAATTAGTAATTAAGAATTTTGGGAAATATCTGATGAAGCTAAAGTCCACAGGGTGGAAATGTATTTAATTAGGCCTGGAGAGAACTTGGCATCTATGTTGGCCGTGAGGGAAACACATGTCAAGGGCATACTGTAAAAATGTGCGGCAACCCTAATGCACGAAATTAATTAATTACGCCCGTTAAAGTAACGGGAAAATCAGCAAACAACATCATAATGGCTGGAAAGTTAGGTGGAATCTTTGGAGTGAGTCTCGAAGAAATCGGTCCAGTGGTCTTCAACTGGACTGATTGCACCACAGTACATCATGCCAAGCATAGCGTCCCTAGAAAATAGTTAAATACCTCCTCCAAAGGCAGGAGCGTCAGTCGTAATTCTATGTTCCGAGAGAAGAAGACTTAAAGTGGGAGAAATAGACTTGTAGAATGTCTAAAGCCATTCGGCTTGAGAGATGAATGTTTTACCACGTGGTAAACGGTGAACGAAGACAAAACTAGCTATTGAAACTTTGTAGCTACATCTATCACGGTCGGGGAAGAGAATCAAAAGTTTAACAATTATAGGATTCCTGATTTCTCATAGGGAGACAGCAGATTCATAGATAGTTTTTGTGAATTACTGCGGACAATGTTATTTTTTTTATAATCGGTAAGGGAAGACGATAGTCTGCTGGAGACAAGCTTTGTGTCTCACGGTCAATCACTAATGTGGACATCTGATTAGAAAGGAGTTGGGAAGATTCCATAAACTGCATTAGTTGAGTTCTCGAGTGAAGCGGGACGATTTAACGGTTATATGTGTATAAAATAATTTATGGTAACGTGTGTTGCTCCAAGCCCAGTGTAAAATCTGTATATGTATAAGGTAATATTTAAGAGAAGAATGTACCCTGAAATTATGAAGGCCTAAATTGGAGGTTGCTGGTAAAAAATGAAGCCGAGATAATGCCATGCCAAAACGACTAAAATTTACAGGTCTGTCTGATTTAAATATTATGTTTTGTACTTAGGGATGTAAATGCTTGTCCCTTTAAATTAATTAATTAATAAATCAGAACATCGCGCTGTGTAAGTGGTGTGTGTAATCAAGTATACTGCGCATCCGGGAGATAGTGGGTTCGAACCCCACTGTCGGCATCCTGAAGATAGGTTTCCGTGGTTTCCCATTTTCACACCAGGAAAATGCTGGGGCTGTACCTCAATTAAGGCCACGGCCGCTTCCTTCCCATTCCTAGGTCTTTCCTTTCCCATCGTCACCACAAGTCCTATCTATGTCGGTGCGACATAAAGCAACTAACAAAAAAGAATCAAGTATATTGCGATGACGAGGAAGTGTCTTGTTGTTATTCTAGCTTGGAGGCGAATTGCCTATTATTTATGTCAGCGCGTGAGAGTTTAAAATGTCTTCAAATTTCTTTTTAAAAAAATGTAAAACTGAAGTTAAATATTGCAATGAAATTCAATGAAATAATGTTCGGACCGGTAAAAGTTACAATAATGAAAGAATAAAATAACCAATATGAGTGCGTTAAAGTCAAATAACGATGTATCCAAAAATAAATAATATCAATAATAATAATAATAATAATAATAATAATAATAATAATAATAATAATAATAATATTTATGTCAGGATAAACATAAGATTATAAATTATGCGTTCAGCAGTTATAGACGAGATTTGAGCTTTATATCGAAATCCGGTGAAGTATAATAAAGTGGCATTTTTGGGAAACTTGTGACACCGTGTATTTGGGATACAGAAAATCACTGTATGCTATTTTGCTCCTGAGGTCAGGAAAAATTTAGAGAAGCAAATTGTGAGAACATTACAAAGTTGGTTGGTCATGGGATCGCTTTTATTGAAAAAGTTTCAAACAAGGAGATAATGGATTGTAATGGAAATTAAATATTTTGAGAATAGTTAGGAAGATGTTAAAAGCAGAGTGAGCCTGTATTTCATGAGGATGTAGCATGAGCAGGATGTCGAGGATAAGGGATCCTGTATTTCGACGGAGAGGAATTTTTGTGATATAGTGTATAAGTTGAGGTGTAATATTTCTGAGAGAGGCTGTATAAGATGTATAAGATGTCCTGTAGCAATATAGAACGGTTGTATAATTTAAAAATTGTCAAATCCAAGTGAGCGTGTTGTAACGTCTATTTTAAGTACAAGTTGATGTTTATCCCATGATTACTATTATATATATAGATTTATTAAACACACTGTTTACTTTTAACAAGGAATGGTTATATGGTCCCTTGAAAGTTTTTATCGTTTGAATAGAAATTCAGGGAATTTATCCTCTCCTTACAATCAATCAAGTGGTACTGTGGACAATACAAGTCGCAGAGCGTACAGGAACACTGGGTTGAAGCATGATGGTAACCTCGTTAGTGACAAATTCTGTGGTGAAAGCCATGCGCTGCAGTCCGCGTGAAGACAAGCCGGAGTTCAAAGTTGGGCTTTTTCCATTCATCTGTGTTCATTGCAGGAGTTTCGTAGAAGTCTTGATCTATTGCTGCACGCTTTTGCTGCCTCTGTTCGATGTAGGCCTCATATGCTGGGGTGGATTCTATATTATTACTTATCATTATCTCCCTGATGGAAAAGTTCGTGTCTGCCAGTTTGTACACTAACCGTGTCCGAACTGTTCTGTGTAACAGTAATGCTCTTTTCAAGTAGGTGGCTTTCACAGCTTCCAGTCTCCTCAGGTTGGCCATAGTGAGATGCGTCCATATTTTGCTGATAGCATAGCAGGCTATTGGTGCTATCTTAATGTTAAAGAAAATGAGGGCAGTTCTTACTGATAGTTTCTCAATGCTCTTTATTTCAAATATGGATTTGATCGCTGCAGTGCATCGTTCCTCTATGTGTTTAGTAAACATCTTCCCAGTTACTTGCAAGGTTAAGCCTAAATAACGATACGAGTTTACTAGCTCTAGTTTGTTATTGCCGCACTCAAAGACATCTTCTGTGGATATATTTCCTCCTCGCTGAAATTTCATAACTTTTGTTTTGCTGGTATTTATCTCTAGATCATTTCTCAGAGATCATTCGTTTAGCTTATTGAGACATTGCTGCAGGAATTTTCTGTTTTTTGATAGCAATATCATGTCATCAGCGTACAGGAACATTGCAATATCTTCCGAGGCCACCTCACTGATGACATCGTGAGTCAACAGATTAAAAAGCATTGGGCTGAGAGGGTCCCGTTGGAGTACGCCATTAGTTTGGGTTATAAGTCCAGAGCGGCCTACTTTATCACTAACTGTAAGCCAGTTAGAACTTAGTATATCTTCCAATAATTGCAATAGTGGATTCCCTGGTTCTAAGATAAAAGATAGTTTCCTAAATAGAATTGTTCTGTTAACTCCATCGACCGCTTTAGTATAATCCACGAAGATAGCATAAACGAAGCCTCCAGTTACGCTTGTAAGACCGTAGATATCGGCAATTAAGTCTAAGTGACGGTTCTGTTTGATACCAGCGAAGTGCATTTTGTGATAGCCGACCTCACGAATAAAATTCATTCTAACGCACGGTCAAGTTAATTATTATTGAAAATTGAATTCTATTCTGTACCTTTACGAGACGAAGTCATCGCTGACTAGAAACATTGTTGGTGTGAAAAATGAATTGTAATGTAATGATAGTTTAACTTGAGTAGATTGGTGAAAAGTTACTTCACTGGACAGCTCACGGCGATACATGTTTGGAATGTTGAGATGAAAGGCCAGTTGGAGCCTCACACTTGAGTTATGCCGTGAATATCGTGATGGTAGTGATTAGCGTTTCCAATGATATCACGTAATATTATACGAGAGTTGAGTTTATTTTATTTAGCGAACTTCACTGCATGTGTTGAGATTGCATTGAGGAACAGATTAAACTATTCGGACATGTTGTTTGATTTCGATTTCACGCTTGATTGTAACAAATAGCACAGTAATATTTCCAAGTTTGAGTTCATTTTTGTAGCAAATTTCACTTCAGTTGTTAGGGTTTCAACGAGGATCAAATTTAAATATCCGGATATTGTGTTAAGAGTTTTCCATTTCGCGTGGCAGTATGAATGATGTGTAGATACTATAACGTTGACTGAACGATAGATTTAGGATGCCGCGTGCATTATATAACTTTAGGATGAGTAGACACTGTAACGTGGGCTCAACGACAGGATTAGGGCGTCATCTGTACATAGCCAAGTCAAAGGGTTAGACATTTTTGCGAATCGACTTGAACGATGTCAGTGTTTGCAGTAGTGGATAAGAATGTGAAAGATATTAGCAGGTACTATTCAGGCCAAGTTTCGGCATAATTCTTACTAGCCAGAAATTGCTCCCATAATAGGGTTGCATCAGTAGTGGCATGAATGTAAGGGTTGTACCACGTGGAAATATAGCTAATGGAGATTGATCGTTGCTGCTTAGCCGCGTGTGTCCAAGTTCGATTAACTTTTGTTCATATTTATTTACTTGTATTTACTTTAAGATTTATTGTTCGGGTGTCCGATATATTATGATAATGCTGTGTGTTGACACTTAGTTGATTTACGTATGATTTACACTTTGAATGCGGTTCCGATTCGTCAGTTGTTAATATATTGAACCCTTTGGTCCATATTGAGGGATACCTACCTTCCTTACCTATCAGCAAAGTTCATGAGATCTGTCTCTTGGGTCGTATCGGGTTCTTCGTCACTTGCTGAGGTAAAGGTAGGGTTCAGTAATTCTAATCTATCTACTGGAATGAAAGGTCTATTTAAAAGATTCCTATTTATTCAGGAAAATTCTGAAACATTCTATGTCAATGGTATCATAGAAGTCGATTGTGTCCACTGGACACCACAATCATTTTTACATAAACGTCAGAACACTGGTGTGAGACTTTAACGTAACTGCCTGACGGGCATTATTACTAGAAACCATTGTCTCAGTTATTAATCATTTAAGAAAGGAAAGTCTGGAAATCCTTAAATTCGGCTTCCACGTGAGACCACATGTACCATCATAGTGATTCGTTATGGTCCAGCCCTCGTAACACGAACTCTGGACTCTGGGAATAATTAAGGCCGTCCAATCGGTGTGTGCCACACAGTGGTTCTACGGCATGGACCCTTAATTGAATCGATGTGACCTGCGTCTATGTCATGGACCGACATCTAATCTTCTAAGTTACTTTAAAGTCATTGTGGATGATGACCGCAAGGAAATGATGCTACAATGGCATATGGCCCTAATCTAAGTCACTGAGGCTGATGACCCCCTGACCATCCAAGTTTCTAGGCTGAAGGCTAAACACAATTAAGTTACATCGGTTGATGACCAAAGTTCCACTTTACTATCCCCGGCACATTCACTGCTCAATCAATCAAAGCTCAATAATTACAACAATAGCAATGCTCACAAACTTTGTGGCAGTAAAATCCATTTCCTTCGGATATGTCCCTTTAATCGTTACTTTATTTTTAATATTCCCCAGAAAACAAACTAAAATTTCCAGAATGCATCTCCAAGTTATTCGCTTGATTAAAGTTATTTCAAATGCGGTTTCACTGAATTTAATAATTAAATAAATTTAAATGATTTAACAAAATGTTAACGAACAACAAATTTTATATCCGCGGACTCTGGTTTCTTCACAAATTTCTACGCAGCTTGTGATGTAAATTCAATATTGCGATGTTTATCTGGCTGGAAAGGAATTTGTTACATAATTCATGTCCAGCTATATATCTTGTCTTGTGATCTCACACTTTTAAAATCTAATCTAGTCCTAACCGTTATTAACACTTGGATATCCTAATAATCTACGTACAAACCAAACAACTCGCCATATAATTACGATGTCACATCTCGTCATACCATTATGAATTTTGCACACCCCTCACAGACAAACCGATCATCACAGCCATCGCTCTATATTTTGGACAACCCTGAATTTGGTTACTCTGTTCCTTATACTCAAAGTTCGTGATTTCAAATGTTCATTACGTCCCCAATTACAGTATTTCACAATACTCAGAACATTACCGGCTATGAATTTCAACTAAATCCAGCATTTTTAACGTTTTCCCTGGCCGAGAATTACAATTCCACACGGGTCCCGTTATTATCCCCGCTGAGGTCTCTCATCCCCCGAGTTCGCTTGGCAGTTACACGAAACACCTGATTTTCACAGTTGACTGGCTTCTCAAAATGCTCCCTTTAAACTCTGCCGACATAATTAAACAAATACGATATTCTAACCAACAAAATGCACAGGTTATGCTTCAAGATGCCCACACAAATTATACGCGTCGCCAATTATTACCGCTATGGATTTCTATGAATTTCTTTCCATTCTCAACATTATAAAATATTCCTCGGGCTATCATGTCCCGGCTTCAAATGACAGGACTCTAACCTGATTCGCACATCTCATCTCAACTCATATAAAACATTCCTCGGGCTTCCGTGTCCCGGCTTCAATGACAGGTCCAACCTGATTCACAAATCTCATATCAACAAACTAACCTCTGTTTCCCAGCTCCACAATTATCATCGACAAAGAACTGGAATAAAATCCTCACTAGAAATCTTGACGTCTAATATCGCACAATGCATTAATCATGAATAACTTCGCATAAATGATATCGTATTTAATAACAAAAATTTTACGAGAAATGACTGAAACATTCTACTAGATCTTTTTATTGTCAGTCAGACACAGTTTAAAATGGGCATAGAAAAACGTTTCTCTCCGTGACCAAATTCATCACCCTAGGTTCTCACCCGACAGCGCGCTTCCACTCGATTGAAAATGAGTAACCATGGATTATTATTATTAACGTCAAATTGCAGACAGAAAAATTTTACGTCGAATGAACATCTTAATTTGACATCACAAAATATAGGCAGTACACTCACACGGATGACGATCTACATTGGACGTGATATCACTTCGGAACCCTATTCAATAACTTTTTACAACATTACACGGCACTCGCAAGACTTCAAAATTTTTATCCAAGTGGAAAATAAAACAAATGACTCTTTTAGTCGTACTCTCACATTTACAAAACTTAGTAGGGGTGACCACTGCGTCGTATATCCCCATTCAAATACAATTTTAGAGATCACGAGACAAGATATAAGAGGTAGTAAGATGGAAAGTCACCTACCTCATGTCGTCACGCCAGTGTTCGTCATAGGGCTCACCTACGACCCTGGCACTTTATTTAGCCATTTTTACATTCATGGCTTCACAGTTTATTATTATTTTCTTCAGGTTTCCTGGAATAAAGCATAAAAAAAAGAAAATACCCTTCACTTGTTTGTTGAGCGCACACGATGGACTATAATTGTTTCCGCACACGAATTAATTAATCACATTAGGATTTATTCAGTACTTTGACCGTCCTATCTGGTACAATTATTTCACTCAAGAAAACTATCCCCTCATGGACTCAAGACCTAGCCACACTGACTGAAATCTGCAGTTGAACTCAGTCTACTTTCGTTGTTTGATTTCGCAGAGCAGCTCAACAATTTTTCGTCCGCTTTGTATCACAAATGCCGGAGAAGGAAGCTTCGCCATGGCGTCCCTTCATATTTATAGCAGTTACCCCCTCTCTTCGGATATCTCCCTTTGCCGCCAAGAAAATTTCTATAAATTTTCTGACTTACCTAAACTGTAATTTCAAGAGTTTTGAAAGTGACTACATGCTTGCTACATTTCTGGCGGTAGTGTTCATGGACATTAAAATATTTTACGGGTTCGATTTGTGAGATGATTGACCTCCTTTGATAGGCACTATATTTTTTTGACTTGGCTTGGTCACGCCATGTACACGCGCTTTGAAATAGTTCACAAAAATGACTTGAGATTCTTCCGCCGTTGACACGTGTGGCTGACGTCACGTACCCCAGAGCGTGGGACCGAAGGTAATCACCCCCTCGTCACGTGTCAAATCCATGCTATCAAGAATCCAACTTTTAGTTTAATTGTTACATTATGCATAATGGTCTTAGGGCACAAAGTTCATGGGTTCAATATTTTATGTTCATTTTTCGTTATTCACCTTATTTATCTGAGACGTTGATCTACCGATCACTTGTAGTTTAGTTTAATGGGGCAAGTGTAGGTAGACAGGTTTGTAATGGTAGTCGTAGGTATTGAAAATTGGAAATATTTCCTTTATGGTGTTTTATTGTGGACCTGTATTTTAACAAATTTAACGATGTAATTGTTTTATAACATGAAGTTGGTTTAGTAAGAACATTTTCAAGTGATTTATCACTTTTCTTTAACTTCAGTGTTTAGCATTTCGTCTAAATGCATAATGAATTAATGTTTCCCTGCATTTCGCAGTTTTGTTCCTTCAGGACGACGTAACGTAAGATCCCCTCGGATCAAGTGTTGTTGGTTCCTTCTGAGCATCTGTTTGGAGTGATATGTTTTCAGCATCGGGATTGCTCTGTAACTTAAGGGTGTCACGAGATGACGATATATGTTGGAATTTTATTTTTTATTGTGATAATTGCTGTTGACTTGTAACAAACACCATGCGTTCTAGTAATATTTCGTAACCTATCCAAAGCAACTGATAGTCGATTTGGTTCGATTAAGGATCCATTCGGGGGGTGTTCCAGTATCCGATAGGATAGTAGACTGGTGAATAAACTTAATTAAATGTAAATCTGGAATTCTACTTGTTGAAGGTCAGATTTTTCAAGGACTGCATGAATTAACTCTCAGTTATCGTTTGGATCAATGGTGCCCTATTTTCAGGTTTTATTCTCGCCTTTCGGGTTTTTTGCTGTCCACGAATTTCCACTATGTTTTCATTCTTTGAAAGACTATAATGAACAATTCCAATAAAACTTTACCATTCACGCTATGCATTGTCACTGAGTTAAAATATGTTGTAAAAATTTTAAGTGACTTTCTTGCCAATCTAATTGGTAAATCATCGTGATTTACTTGAATAAATATTTTAGTAAGCACATTTTTGCTCCTCATATCAAGTAGTTATGCTCTCCTCTGAACCCTATCGTTTGGTCGATGTAGTGGAACCATACCACCCACGCCATTGCTCCATAGAACCATACAACTTAACATTGCCCCCAAATTGGGCTATCGCCATACAGGACCATAAGCCAAGGCGTTTGATGGTATGGGACCTTTTCAGTCTAGAGTGAATGCCACCTCACCTGGAAAGCAAAATCAAGTATAATCCAAAATGATGGGTGAACAAATGCTCTTCCGACCGTGCAAGGGTCGACCGCACTCCCTCCGTTTTAAGAATACAACCTCCGGCCTTCCAGGGCAATGGCGCATTCACGGCATAATATCAAAATACAACACTAACAACCAACTTAAAGGCATAAGTGAATGGAGGAAAACTAGGATGCATTTAAATACGGAAAATGATTAGCAGACAAACTTTAAAAACCTATTTAATACACCTGAATAAAACACACAAATTAATTCATTGTAACCCTGAATAGCACTACAATCCAGACTGTACAGTGTCTGATTGACTGAATACATACACTCGGATATATGACTCCGTTCATAAAAAATTTTTGAACGTTCGTTTCGTTTTTGACATAACGACGAATATACAGTACCTTGATCATTAAACACACACTAATTCGAAATATTCTTGAGTACAGGAATATCCTTGTAAATGCGACGGTTCTCATCAAAGACTTTCTTACTATCAGCAGAAACACACTATCTACTCAAAATTCCAAGACAACTTTGAGTGGCCGCCTAACTAATTAACTACACCCCTAATTAATAAACAAATAATAACTAACACTAATAGACAATATTACAACCAACAACAAAATTAAACAGATGTCGGGTCCGGAATAGAACCGACATCGCAATGAACCTGATAACAAAATCACGAGCAGAACCCGCTCTCGAATTCAGACATCAAACATGAAATAAATATCAGAGAACACATTCAAAGATTATGTACACATACTACAAACAGAAATGTAAACAATAAACTCATACGACTGGCTGTATTTCATGGAATAAAAAAATGTGTGTGACGGAAAAATCTAGGGTTTGCCTTGGACTTCGAACCGGTGGTCTCCAGGATGCCACAGACAAATAGGTCTCTGAAAATCCCTATCTAAATTATTCAAAAGATCAACAAACAATACGATTCTGGCGTTCCAGTTACTCAATTTCTTTACAGAGATAACCATGAAAGAATTAAAAGGAAATCTTCTAAATGCGATCGTATATTTGCGAACTCCTTAGTTTCTCCGTATTGGTGCACAGGATTGAACAATAATCTTGGCAGAATTCTTCCTTACGAGAGCGGCCAGATTCACCCTCTCAACAAAATTGTAAGTCATAACGTCGCAGATCCGAGCTTGTAAATGCTGGCCGGAGACCCTTCATTTTAAACATTCTCAAAGCGAGGCAATCAGTCTCCCTGAGAAATCATTGTGGTAAATATGTATCATTTCAACCAATATCCTCTTATCATATTCAAAAGCTTCATTCGCTTATTCATTCTCTGCCCATTTACGATTCTTTAACTCATATCAAGCCACTATTCCTCTTATCAATGTCATATCCATACTCATGGAATACCCAGGTTCACAACTAGTTGATCTCACAGAAAAATCAGCCTATGGTTTTCCTAAAATCTGAACAGAAACAAAATCTCAAATGGACCTGAACGTAGCCATAACTTTACTCTAATTTAAAAGAAAATTATATACTTTTGACATAGAAACAATACCCTATCTAAAATGGAACGATGACCGTTCGAGTCCAGGCTTGTCACATATCACCCCAAATTGATACAGCCATCTCTACCTTCTACTCATGCAAGTTTACTTTAAAATCAGAGTACATTGCTACCCCCACGATTATCATACCAATACTGGAATTTTGAAGACAGTACGGTCATGCATTACCAACACAGATTGAATATTCCATATAAAGAAGGACATTAATTTTACCGCTTGAAATCTTCAATAAAGCAAATCTATATTTTACCCTCACAATCTATTCGTAAAGCACTCTAAACCTTTCGGATATTTGATCCACAAATCCATGCACATGCTTTACTTTGAATTAACAGCTTATAGGTTCGAAAATGTATCCCATAATCCATAGAACATTCAGTAAAGAAAATCAAAGAGGAATTTGGAAAGGGAATCACAATCCAAGGAGAGGAAATCAAAACCTTGAGATTTGCTGTTGATATTGTTATTTTATCTGAGACTGCAGAAGATCGAGTAGTTGCTGAATGGTATGGACGGAGACTTGGGTAAGGAGTACAAGATGAAAATAAATAAGTCCAAATCAAAAGTAATGGAGTGCAGTCGAAAGAAGGCAGGTGATGCGGGAAATATTAGATTAGGAAATGAAGTCTTAAAGGAAGTAGATGAATATTGTTACTTGGGTAGTAAAATAACTAACGATGCCAGAAGTAAGGAGGACATAAAATGCAGATTAGCGCAGGCAAGGAAGAGCTTTCTTAAGGAAAGAAATTTGCTCACTTCAAACATTGATATAGGAATTAGAAAGATGTTTTTGAAGACTTTCGTGTGGAGCGTGGCATTGTATGGAAGTGAATCATGGACGATAACTAGCTCAGAAAGAAAGAGAATAGAAGATTTTGAAATGTGGTGTTACAGAAGAATGCTGAAGGTGAGGTGGATAGATCGAATCACAAATGAAGAGATACTGAATCGAATTGGCGAGAGGAGATCGATTTGGCTAAATTTTGACGAGAAGAAGTGATGGAATGATAGGACACATCTTAAGACACGCAGCACTTGTTCAGTTGGTTTTTAAAGGAAGTGTAGGCGGTAAGAACGGTAGGGGTAGACCAATGTATGATAATGACAAGCAGATTAGAGCAGATGTAGGATGCAGTAGTTACGTAGAAATGAAAAGGTTAGCACAGGATAGGGTGGCATGGAGAGCTGCATCAAACCAGTCTATGGACTGATGACTTAAACAATCCAGAATTTCCGTTCCCATTTAGATAAACATTATTTAATACAATATGAAGGCAACTCACAAGTCTCTCCCTAATTCAACAACACATGCATTTTACATTTACTAACCTACCTTACGTGAGCTACATTTTTACATAAAGTAACCACGCATTTGCAAAGTTAGTATTTCAAATTTAATCTCTTCATCGTCATGTCGAGAAATACATGGCTCGGGCCTTGGGAAGGCCCTTAGCGACGCTTAATCCAATCATGGTGCTGGCGTGGATCACTGGTTCAAATCCTCTTCTGGTCCTCTTGAGCACCTTCATAATCCTGGGGTCGTCTTCACTGGAGCAAGTATAATGTTAATGATGTTCAATTAAATTGCGTCATTCACCAACACAGTTTATGAAACTGTAACACAGTTCCGCGGTCGTCTTTACAGCGATACAATTGTCCTGTTAGTCAAATTGTCACATACTTTCAGTAATTTAACTTAATCTGTAACTTGAACATCTCTTTCATACAGCGTATCGACAAAATGTACAGTAGCACTCCCGAACACAAGCAAGGCCAAAACACCAGTGGACCGTGAGTCTGCCTCCAATATTTCACGTCAAATTCTAGGTAATTCGGTTGAGTGAGAAAAACCAACCTATCGGCAGTTTATCTGATATTTACCATCAAATACGATGCTTTTTCGGGGATCCCCCGTCCGGAGTCTGTGTTCTCAGCTAGCGTTGGTACGCTACTGGTGCTTAAAAATATATATAATGTTCTGGTGGCGTAATTCTCCACACGTTGAAATTTTACAAACAATTGCAATTTTGGCAGAGGTCTACTATACAAACATATGACATGCCGAGGTTTTCCTTACTAACCCGTTAACTGGGGTGCGCGCGATATGGTAACTCCTTTCTGGTGGGGACGAACTTTCGTAACTTGAAAAATAATGAAATTAGTTCCAGAAACCTTCCAAATTTTGAATTACTTCAAAATAAAATGCAACGTATATCGTAATTCTGATATAGAAAGAAATATTTAGCCTATTTGTTAATATTTGCGGGTGTTTTAGTTTTGGAGCTAAGGCGACCTAAGTCTTGTACTGACTTCTGTATATTACAAATATAAATTTCTTTTCAGAACATCTTTATTTTCATATTAATTTCAGGAAAATTAAAAGCATACACTTTATCATTAACTAATCTACAATTTCTGAAATAAATACCGCAGTTGAGAAAACTACATTCCATGCAGGGTTTGCAATCGCAGTAATATGTTGAGAGTAAGTATTTACAATGATAGCCTGGTCCTAATCGTCTTCTCATGTCTTCTCATGAATTTACACATCAGGTCTGATTTCACTAATTATATTATTCACACAATTCACACAGTTTGCACCTCAAGCACTGTTTTTACACATCTTGCATGTGATAAGCACGGATACACGGAGCTGGACTCAGTACATTTTTATGGGGTAAATGAAGTGTCTGTAAAAATGTGGCGGTAAATGAAAATGGCATGAGAGTGGGAGTAAAATGTATAAAATGCGATACGCCATTTTGAAAACACGCATTGTGTCAATTGAATTTGTGTCGAGTCCACGTATTTCAGAATAACTTTATAAACAAGCGTTTGAAATACTAAGTCCCAAGGGAAGATAGGTTTTGGCCGCAGGTGGCTGTAATATCATCTCCAATTGGAGATAGGTTTTAATCATCACATCATTTTTAGGGACAGGTCATAGACGGTCATTCTAATGCCGCGACCCTGCAATTCCTGCAATTGAACTTATAAATAGTTGTATTTTAATAGAAGTGCGAGTGCGGTTCGATGTTTGACAGACGTGTTCGGTCCGTCGAAGGAAGAGAACGTGTTAAGGGTATTTTTTATTTGTGTCATTATTTCAGGTGAATAAAACAAAAGGAAACATATGTGTGTAAAGCCAATATCTGTAGAGATGGCTAAATAAAACGATTGAGAGTCTGATGAATCTGAAAAGATGGGAGAAGACGTACGAATACAGGTATGTGAAGTGCATTACCACCTTGTTAAAATGCTTTTATTTGTTTCATGATGTCACTGTTTTTCTGGTATATGCATCTGTGACGCATTTTGGTCACCCTTTTGGTTTCGTGAAAATGTTAGAAATATCAAAAACGGTCATTTGTTTTATTTTCTTGGATAAGCGGGAAAGTCGCGAGACTAGCGTGTGAAGTGTTGTAGAGTAGTAGATTTGATGGTTGAGAAACGAATATAACGTGTAGTGTAAAGTGTCGTTTCCGTACGTTTATTTTCGATATGTGTGGTTTGTCAAAGTTAAGATATTCATTTGTCATAAAATTATGTTCGATGTAAAGACGAAATTCATGTAAGCGTAATCCGTGGTCATTCAGTTAGAGCTGACGTGAAGGCACACCGTTGTGTTAAGCGATGCAAATTTTATTCAAGGGAAGTTACGAGGCGAGATCGATACCATTTTGTTACAGGGATTGCTATTCCAAAGTCTGTTGAAATCTGTGTAGAGTTGATGAGAGAAATATAACAGTAACATTTTTATAAGTCAAATTTTGAATTTCGGTTGTGGAAACATTTAGCTCAGAAATGCGGGGAGAGTTGGTTAATTGTCACGAAGTGTTTGTGTAACAGCATTGTGGGTCACCCAAGAGAGATATTCCATATTAGTATCGTGTCGAGATTTTGTGTTAAGCGAGTGTTTCAAGTCTTGCGAAATGGGAGGTGATGGAGGATTGTGAATCAGGTTGTTGAAATCCTGTAGTTTTGATGCCGAGATGTTCAGTGTGGAAAACCCGAGGAGTTATTTCGTGTAATTTACTGAGATGGGAATAGGGTCAGTCAATAATTAGGATTCTACGTGAAACCGTAGGAACGTTATGGATAAGAATATTTGAGTGACGTCTTAAATTAAATTTCTTAGCATAATCTATGTGGTTAAGAATTATATTTGATGTGAATTGCCAGCAAGGCAAGCTTTTCCCTTTCATTTTGACGCAATTAAGAACACGACTAGCACACATCTGTTTCCTTTCAAGATAACGAAGGGGGAGACTAGTGTCCCGTTACTTGAGCCAGAGTCTTTACTAGGAACTAACTCTAACTGGAATTGGTCATGTGTAGTAAAATGTTATGTTTGGAGTCCGATTTCATTCTTTAGAAGAGACTCGTTTTAATAGAGATTTGAATTTATTTTGAAGCGACGGAAATGCGACGATGATGTTGGAGTTTACCATTTTCGGGGATGTCAAAATTTGAGAATCGGTAGTAATGTTGTCTGACATTATTCGAGGGTTGCACAAAGTCTTATTTTTAAATGTCACGGAGAGATGTGATGGGGATTTATTATTTTGCGTTGTGTGTCAATTTGTGCAGATTGTAGGATTTAATGTTAGAATTATCCAAGTTCGTCTCTTAAAAATTGTTAGTGTTAATGTAAGCTTGTTGAGTGACGTCATGAAATAAATAGTATTGGGAAGCAGCAGCAGCAATGAATAAAGTGAGCAATAAAACAAGACGAATATGTAATTGAAATAATTAGGAATTTTTTAAAGAAATCATTCGTCCGGGGTAGATAAAATTTGTTGCTAATTAGGATTATGAGATTCCTTCAATTTATTAAATGATTAAATTCAGTGATGTATTTTGAGAATAAACTTAAAACCAAGTGACTAACTGGAAATCTTAGTTTATTTTGATGGGAAATCTCAACGTAACGATTAAAGGGACTTTACTGCCACAAGTGTTGTGAGCGTTTGTTGTAGTTATCATTTCTGATTTTGATTTGTTGAGCATCATATGTGCTGGGGATTTATTAATGTGGGAACCTTGGTCATCAGATACTCTAACTTCAGCTTAGAAATTTGGATGGTCATGGGATCGTCAACCTCAGTGACTTAGATTAGGACCATCTGCCATTATAGCATCATTTTCCTTGCGGTCATTATCCACAATGACTTTAACGTAAATTACAAAGTGAGATGTCGGTCCATGGCATAGTCGTAGGTCACATCAATTCAATTAAGGGCCATGCCGTACAATCATTGTGTGGCACATATAGATTGGACTGCCTTAATTATACCAAGAGTCCAGAGGTCGTGCTACGGGGGCTGGATCATCACGAATCATTATGATGGTATATGCAGTCTCACATGGAAACCGATCTTAGGGATCTCCAGACTTTCTTTATTTCACTCATAGCTTAAGACTGTGGTTTCTGGTAAGGATACCCCTCGGGCGGTTGAATTAAGGTCTCCAAAGCCAGTATCTCTCATCAGCGTTATTATTGTTATTATTTGTTTTTTACGAACAAGATTGAGTTCGTTGTTAAATTGTCATGTGTCTGTTCGATTTCATTTTTTAAATTACTTAAATAAACATCAATTTCTTTGACTTGTTTCCTCTCATTTGGTAGATACTTTTAAGTTACTGAAACCCGCCTCTTACGTAAGCAAGTGACGAAGAACCCTAGACGACCTAAGAGAAAGATCTCATGCCGATTTCCTAGTAGGTAAGGAAGATAGGTATCTTGCGAAGGACCTTAAAGGGTTCAGTATGTATGTTAACATGCGCAAAGACGCAATGCTGCAGCCCTATGATCGTGCGTTCCTTTACTAATAATTTAAATGGAATGAAATACTCGACGAAGGAAGCAATACGCCCAATGGTTCAATTGCAGTAATTGTTCGATATACCCCCTAACGAGCGAGCTGGGGGCACGCAATTGTGAGCTTGCTTTCGGGAGATGGTGGGTTCGAAATCTACTGTCGGCAGCCCTGAAGATGGTTGTCCGTGGTTTCCCCTATTTTCACGCCAGGCAAATGCTGGGACTGTACCTTAATTAAAGCCACGGCAGCTTCTTTCCCACTCCTAACCCTTTCCTGTCCCATCGTCGCCATAAAACCTACTGTATCTGTGTCGGTACGACGTAAAGCAACTTGCAAAAAATATGCCTCTCATCCACTTCGACGCACAGTTCACAACGGCGTTATAGTCACCTTTGGACTCTGTTCAGGATTGTCACGAACGACCTGAAAAGTTTCCTGGATCTTGGCTGGAAGTTCATCTTCTCTTTTTACGGGGTTCATATACACTAAAGTCTTCACGTAAACCCACAAGAAAAATCCTTGGGATTTAAATCGGCCAACCGCGGAGGCCATTTACCTGGCCCACCACGGTCTACTCATGTCCCTAGATGATGATCATTTAAGCGCCGCGTGACACGGCGAGTGAAATGCGGTGGACCGCCGTCATGACACAGCCGCATTCGCTGCCGAATACCCAGAGGAACTTTTTCTAATAATCCAGGCAATGATTCTGCAACGGCGAGGAGGAAGGACATACCTCCCAAGTATAGTGAACAGTTACTACCAATGCCGGCCGAAACACCAAATTGATGATGAAATGTTGTGCGTGTGTTTTTTTTTTTTAGTTTAACGTCGCACTAATCAAGGGTTATCGATGACGCAAGGATAGGAAAGCGCTGGGATTGGGAAGGTAGCTGTCGCGCCTTTAATTAACGTAAAGTCCCAGCATTTGACTGGTGTGGAAATGGGAAACCACGGAAAACATCTTCTGCAGAAATGAGTTCACTACTGTCACATTAGAGTTTTCTTCTGCCCAAAATTGCCGATTTTTGGAGTTTGCCACGCATTCTCTCGTGAATGTAGCTAAGGAAGTTTGAAATATTACCGTAGCTGTTTAAGACCCATCTTGCAGAAGTTGAGCGGTGTGGGTAATCCAGCGGTGTTTATTCTTGTACCGAATGATATCGCTAAAGGTGCAACAACTGTTGATTCTTCCATATCTTCCATAACGTCATACGAGAAGCGCCAACATTCCTCGCGGCAGACCTCGTACTGGTTAATGGTTTATCAGTGTGGCTTAACACCCGTTTCCGTTTGCTGCCCAGGTGTCTATCAGCCATTTCATCGTTGATGTATAGAAACGGAGCCATTCCCACCTATATATTTAGTAGCTATTGTGAGCAGAAAGAAAAAGTGCTGCCTACTGGGGCTGGGAAGTGACTGCGCGAAACGAATGAGAAACTTGCGCCTAACATATACTTCACTTTCCCTCCCTTCCTTTCCCTCGGCTGAAGCATAGCAACGGGCAGCAGCTTGCGCTATGGCACAGAAAATACAGGTAGTGGGTCAATCTGAACCGCGCGCCCGGAAATAACAAAATAATCTCATTTTATCAAAACGAAACATTTTCTCTGCCAATCCGATTACGCCATTGTTCTTTACATAACACGAAGACAATCCCTGATTTTTTTCGGTATAATTAAGTTACACAATGGATATTAATAGTTCCGTCTTAAAGTGACATTACAAATTTATACTGAAAATGAGGTTTTGACAACACGAACAGATTTTATATTCCAGAGACCGATTTTCTTTACACGTACAGAATATGAGTTATATCAAAATATTAAGGTTTTCATACTTCTGTACCGTTTATGATGGAAGCTAAAATATTATGTAGTACGAAATCTTTGCCATCTGTATGTAAACGAGCATGCTACAGTATTATTAGAACATTTTATTGCCATGAACGAGGAAACTGCCGGATTCCTGTTCACAGTCGCGGATTTTGTCATGCTGTGGACGGCTTACTTCAAAACAGCAAGCGTACGGTGATGTTATTATGTTTTAATTGATCATACTACCAAGTTTTATTGCTATCTTTACCTTCGATACACCATGTTCTAATTCAAAATGCAGCAAAAGCTATTATTTTCGGGTACTTAAATATTCTTTTACAGCAGAATGATAATTACCATTAAGTTTATGAAGTCTTCATTTATCAACCCACCCAAGTTGCACTGCCGTCAGCAGAGCTCCCTTGGTAGTAGTGTTCTGTATCAGTTTCTATACCCCAACATATGTATGCTTCACGTGCATTAGTTATTCCTTCAATGTAAGACGAGAAAGCGATTCTCTGTGCAGTTAGGATCCGCAATCCAGAGAAGGTATGAAAGGTGTACAAATTAGAAGATAAAAGTTCCAGCGAGAAGTTGAAGTTGAATCCATTTATTTCTTCAGATTGTGAGTGTGTATTTTTTCAAGTCACATGTTCAGTGCGGTATTGAAGAAAGAGGAGCAGAGTTTTCAGGAGCAATAAGGTGGGAGACGGTGTATTGGTAGCGACAGAATAAAAGATGTAGGTAGGTGGACAGTTTGAGTGGTGTCTTTGAAAGTAGGAAAGATCGCAATATGAAGATAAACCTGGAATTCAAGAGGACAAATTGTGGGAAATATTCGTTTATAGGAAGGGGAGTTAGGGATTAGAATAACTTACCATGGGAGATGTTCAATCAATTTCCAGTTTATTTGCAATCATTTAAAAAAGGCTAGGAAAACAACAGTTAGGGAATCTGCCACCTGGGCGACTGCCATAAATGCAGATCACTAGTGACTGATTGAGTTTCGGGAAGAGAAGAATGTTATAGAACTCGGAATTTGAGTATCGAGGATCGATGTGAAGAGTAATTCAAGCGATTCATCGTTGTAACAGATGCAGTGGATATGAAAACTTATCTGGTACTGCTGTCCAAGAAGGGAGGTAAGAAAGAGGGTGTTGGTTTGTTTAACTTTGTTTATGTGGGAGGGCGAAGTATTTTAAAGTGGATTGGGCAATGACACGCTGATTATATTTGGAAAAATGGTTGAATGCAAATCATGTGACGAGCTACCTTCTAAGTAGAGCCTTGCATGGATGCGAAGTTAGTGTCTGGGCGGATACAAACTGTATGGCATTGCGGATAATTTTCCTGCTAATTTCTGAATAGTGATGTTTATTGGTTTTCACTCAGGTATACTCTAGAAATTTCATCAAGTTAGCCTTTCATACATTTCATGCATTTATTTTTGCTTGTGGTTAGGCGACCCTTGACAATGGTATGGGAGTATGGTGATATATAAAGAGCTTGGAGTCCATAAATCCGTAAATCTGACGTAAGCCTAACTGTCTCCTGCCCGTAGTTAGTAGAAGGAAGAAACAAATATTCCAAAAAAGAACTCTTCAGTATGTCGATAGCCTGTCACCGTAGAGGTGCTGGTGCCAGGTATGTTTATATGTTAACAGATCTACCTGTTTCAATATTTTGGGTGTGGATGAAGGAATTGCGAACGCAGAGCGGATGCAGATAATATTTTGCATGTCCGCGCAGTGCTGTACTTATAAGGAGACGTGATTCATGCAGTGGCTGAGATGCTGGACGGCTGAAGTTCGAATCCCGGTGGAACTTACAACATCGTGTCAGCTTTTGCAGATCTGTTCCAGGAAAAAACAATATCCTAGGCATCCTCTGGTTGCACCGTGGTTGAGAGATGTGCTGTGTTTGAGTTGCAGCGTTGGGAAGACTGTGACAGGATTGTGATCTGCACGTTAGTTCCTCATTTTGTGCCATATAAGTAACATTTTTTGAAGAGGGACCGTTTTGTCACTAAAAAGCCAACACTATGTGCATCCTCGGTAAGTTATGAAAAAGTTTGTTTTTTTAATTCTTACAGTGCCAAGACAATCGCGGATGCGTGCCTAAGTTCGATAGGTAGGCCTATATATCTTGTCAAATGCCCGGAGACTGACTGGAACCTCAAATGGCACCATCAAAAGTGCGGGTAAATACTTTGTAATTGGCCGGGCGTGATAACTCAGTTCCAATGCTTCTATCTTCTCATCAGGACGGCCCAGGCTTGAATCGCAGTCGATACATGAAACATTTTTAAAATGGGAAGTCACGTTCTATTGATACGGATTCTACTTAAAACACTAGATCCCGTCCCTTACCTTTCTTTATACTTTTGAGCCATAATCGCATCATTTATGGTGGTGTATTTTGAGCATTCAACCATTCTTCGGGTTTATCTTGTACCTTAAATGGTGAGTGGATGCAGTGGCGTACCCACAAAATAATTTCAGTGGGTAGGGTGTAAGTCTAGGCCAGTAATGTGGATACAACTTTTCCTTGGAAGGGGTTGTGAAAATATTTTTTATTTTTTATTTAGAATTTGCTTTACGTCGCACCGTAGGTCTTCAATGGCGACGATGGGAAAGGAAAGGGCTGAGAGTGGGAAGAAGCGACCGTGGCCTTAATTAAGGCACAGCCCCAGCATTTGCCTGGTGTGAAAATGGGAAACCACTGAAAACCATATTTAGGGCTGCCGACAGAGGTGTTTGAACCCACTATCTCCCGGATGCAAGCACACAGCTGTGCGCCCCTAACTGCACGGCCAACTCGCCCGGTGAATATGAAAAGAAAGCCATTCCTACCGAGTGCAGTGACGGATCTTCAGTAGATATTGTTGGTTTTGATTGTTACCATGTACAATCAGAGCTTTTGTACTCTTAACATAAACCGGCTGTATTATTGAAACTGTTCGTAAAATTGATAATATCGTTCTTCGTTTGTGAGGAAGTAGAATCATTTTCTTGTCTTCTTAAAAAAAAAGGAACCACTTTGGTACTACACCCCGTGAAGGTGACTACCTTCCAGGCCGTATATATTTCGATTACGAGAGACTCAAGGGAAACTCTACTGCACCCAAAAACAAGGCTGTATCCTCCCCATCCCATGCCTTTCTTAACTCTGTCAGTGCCGGGAATCGAATGCAGGATGTCTTAAGTCGCATTCAAAAATAAGGAGACCTAAAAGTACCAGCCAGCCCCACAGTGTACGGGTAGCGTGCCTGCCTCTTACCGGAGGCCCCGGGTTCTATTCCCGGCCAGGTCAGGGACTTTTACCTGGATCTGGGGGCTGGTTCGAGGTACACTCAGCCCACGTGTTTATAATTGAGGAGCTATCTGATGGTGAGATGACGCCCCCGGTCTAGAAGGTCAGGAATAACAGCGGAGAGGATTCGTCGTGCTGATCACACGACACCTCGTAATCTGCAGGCCTCCGGGCTGAACAGCCGTCGCTTGGTAGGCGATGGCGCTTCGGGGCTGTTATGTCATGGAGTTTAATTTGGAAAAGTGAACAGAGAAGGAAGCGACACCCCTGCAAGGCTCCTTAGCTTCCAGCCAGTTCTTCTGTCCGGCCTCGTGCGTTTTGGACAGTAAGAAAACGTACGCCTTAATAAATGCTCCTCATTAAACCTTTGTAAAAATACTAGCTGCATCTATTTATAACAATAATCACAAACGCCTCCTTTTCATGTGGCTCAGTTGGTTGAGTCGCTGTCCTTCTGAGTCTGAGTTCGCAGGTTCAAATCCCGGATTGGATCGAACCCTTAAAACGGTGTTGAAATGGCAACAGCTCAGTGTCGTTGATTTCTGGCACGTTAATAAAAATTATAGATACGAATATTAGCGTCACGAAACTCTAACTTCATACTACTATATTCTGTATCCCAGACTTGCGTGGAAAAGTAATTAACAATTTACTTTACGTCACACCGACACTGATAGGTCTTATGGCGACGTCGGGATAGGAAATGCCTAGGAGTGGGAAGGAAGCGGCCGTGGCCTTAATTAAGGTACGGCCCCAGCAATTACTTGGTGTGAAAATGGGAAACCACGGGAAAACATTTTCAGGGCTGCCGACAGTGGGGTTCGAATCCACTATCTCCCGGATGCAAGCTCACAGCTTCGTGGCCCTAACCGCGTTGGAAACTAACAGGACAAGGTAAACCCTACATAGCATTTGTTGTAACGTGTATTTTTCTTTACCAACTAACAAAATATCTATACCCATATGCTTTACATTATTTATTTATTTATTTATTTATTTATTTATTTATTTATTTATTTATTTATTTATTTATTTATTTATTTATTTATTTGTCTGTTTATTAGTGCCATCAGTACAGTGGCGAAGTTAGGGCTCCAGGCCCTCTTGTACACTTAACCACATGCTAATCAAAATCTTAAATAAAATACTGAGATTCTTAAAATAGTTAAAACTACTTAAATTAATAGAATTTAAAATAAATTTAAATAAATTACTTACTAAATTAATATTAGAACTAATTAATATTAAAAACTCTTAAACATGGCTAATCCTCAGGAACGCACACATTCATACTTCAACCATTCAGTCAGCTGTCCTCAGCAGGTAGTCGCGGCAGGTGACTGTAAATCGTGATTTAAAAAAGCTAGTTTCTCTGACCTGAAATGGCAGGGAATTCCATAATCTGGTGACAGTCACCACAAATGATCTAATAATTTTATTTGTGCGGTGCAGTGGAATAGAAAGAATGGATCTAGAACGTTTATTAATGTTGTGAAATGATGATAAAAAGATGAATTTAGTAGAAATATACATTGGCTGACATTCAGCTACCACTCGGATCACCATCGTTAAAGTGTGTAGCTGCCGACGTTTATCAGACATCAGCCATGAGACAGCCTGATAGTATGGGGTGATATGAACATCGTACCCGATATTGTAAATAAATCGCAGGCAGAAATTCAGTGCTCGTTGAAGTTTAAGTGTTTCTTCTCTCGTCATGTCAACTAAAACAACGTCACAATAATCAAGAATAGGGAGAATGAGTGTCTGTATTAGTTTGGCATGTAGCTCAAATGGAAATACATTCCTCTGTCGTTTAAGAGGGTGAAGTATTCCAAAAATCTTTTTACGTATTTCTTTCGTTTGATCAGACCAATCAACTGTTACATTCATCATTACGCCGGGATTTTTAACCGTTTTACTGTAGGGAATAATGTTACCATTCAGTAGGATAGGCGGGATTGCGACATTGTTTGAGAAGCTCAGTAATTTTCGTGATCCAATTATAATTGTCTGAGTTTTTTTGCAGTTTAGTATAAGAGAGCTTCGTTGTGCATGTACACTGAGTCGTCGGAGGTCTCTGTTAATATCTTGTCTTGCAGTGTCGATATAGCCTATTTAAAGATCGTCAGCACAGAGGTCATGTGTGTTATTTCCTGTCACAGATGGTATGTCATTGATATAAATACAGAAACTTAGGGGCCGTAGAATACTGCCCTGTGGGGCAACACTAAGTTTCATTTTCCATTTAGAGGCCTTGTCGTTTACTGTTACACGCTGTTGACGGTTACTCAAATAAGAACTAAAAACCGTAAGCGCAGCCAGGTCGAAATTTAGCAGTTACATTTTCTGTATCATAGTCGGAATTAGTACAGTGTCAAAGGCGCTACTGAAGTCAAGAAGGATACGTATAGCGAGCAGTCGTTTGTCCATAGCGTTTCTAATGTCTTCGGTAACCTTCATAAGTGCTGTCGCGGTACTGTGACCCTTCTCAAATCCAGATTGCAAAGGGTCCAAAAGAGCATTTTTATTTAGGTATTCCAGAACTTCCTCGTATACTAAACGTTCCAAGTTTTAGAAAGCGCAGGGAGTACGGACATAGGATGATAGTCAGAGGGTGATTGTGGGTCTAAACTCTTAGGTACCGATATAATATTGACTGTTTTCCATACAGTAGGGAAAGTTCCGCTTAGTAAACAGTAGTTCAGTATGTGAGTCAGTATAGGTGAGATAGCACCCATAATGTTATGTATAAAAGTAATAGGAATATCATATACACCTGTAGTCTTTGATTTAATCGAGTACAAAGCCTTTTAACCTGATTTTCTGTGACACTGTGAAATGTGAATGGTGGATTGGCTGGAAGGGAGGGCGGTGAGTCGGTGCAGTTAATTTGGGTAGGTTGAATATTTATTCTACTAAAGTAATCGTTCAGTTCGTCAAGTGGAATATCAGGAGTTTTCTGTCTCTGTTGATGTTTTCCTATTCCCAGAGCTCTAAGTTGGTCCCATGCGCGATTAGAATTTAAGTTGTTAGCTAAAATCCGAAAATATATGCATTTTTTAAATTTCTGATTAACTGCTTTGTGCGATTTCTTAAGATGCGGTTAGATTCGAAGTCTGTGTCATCTAGGGTTTGTTTATAATGTCGAAATAACGAATCACGGTGGGCCATCATTCTCTTGCCTTCATCATCTAGCCATGGACAAGAAGGACGAGAAACCTGTATTCGCAAGCGCGCGCGTGTGTGTTTGTGTGTGTATCTTTGCCGCATTATTTGTATAAAATGTCACTTCTTTATTGCTTCTCACATGACCATTGTTATTATTACATTACCGTATTTGTTCTAAACCAGAATATTGCATCCTTACTCAAAGTGTTTATTCTTGCATTCATTTCACTTCTACGCGGAATATATGAAATGCTGCAGTTATGTTGGGATGGGAGTAACAGAGGTAGCCGGGGGACCGGGGGGTTGTCGTCCAAGGAGTCCAGACACCCCAGGAGTTTTAACGAAAGTTCTTTTATTGAGCATTTTATATATAATGTGAATTAATATTAGCTTCCGGAGTCCGACTCATTGGCTGAATGATCAGTGTTGAGGCCTTCGGTTCAGACGGTTCCGGGTTCGATTCCCGGCTGGGTCGGGGATTTTAATCGCGTCTCAATAATTCTTCTGGCTTGGGACTGGGTGTTTGTCCTAACATATTCATATTCAGACAACATACTACATTACCAACCACCAAATAAACACACAACACTGATTACATCCCTCTATATAGGGTTGGCGTCGGGAAGGACATCCGGAAGTAAAACAGGGCCAAATCCACACGTGCGACACATTTCGCACCCGCGACCCCACAGATGTGGATAAGTGGGGAAGAAGAAGAAGGAAATTACTATTAGCTTCCGGAATCCGCACGAATCCACCACTCTTACTTGGATCCAAGGACACTCATTTCCTTTTTCGGTATTCTACACCACCTAAACTATGGAAGTTTCGACACCTATCAAAATAAAATTCTGGATGAATGGGCCCCCCCCCCAAACTGAAATCCTGGCTACGCTACTGCGTGAGTACATACGGCATCGTGCGAGTACAGATACAATACTCGTTTAACGATTATAACAACATGTTTTGCAGTACGTATGTGTGACGAGTTGGCTAGTAATTGGCACAGTGTTTTTCCTTGATTATTAATCGGGATCGTCAGGGGCAATTGTCACTCAGTACTACAAACGAGTTGTTCGTCAATAACTAGTTGAAGGCAGTTAATGTCTGTTTAGAGAGGTCGGATACCGAATAAATACGAGTTGGACTCGCACGTGGTATAATCGCCGATATTATCTATTTTAAGTAGAACGTAGACTTTATTAGTGCGGGAATCAGACATAAGAAAACAAGCATCAACGAGGTATGATTGCACTTCAGTATCATTATTTTGAATGATGATAAGAACAGATTGTTTTGGAATATACAATTAGTTTAAAACATTATATTCACTGAGGAATTATAGGATTGGCTGGAGTATCGTTGGAAAAGTGTTTTATTTTCTTCTTTCTTTCTTAATCTGTTTAACCTCCAGGGTTGGTTTTTTCCTCGGACTCGGCGAGGGATCCTACCTCTACCGCCTCAAGGACAGTTTCCTGGATCGTGAGACATTGGGTCGGGGATACAACTGGGTAGGAGGACCAGTACATCGACCAGGCGGGGCCCCATCTGCTATGCTGAACAGGGGCCTATTGGGGGGTGATGGGGAGATTGGAAGGGATAGACAAGGAAGAGGGAAGGAAGCGACCGTGGCCTTACGTTAGGTTCCATCCCGGCATTTGCCTGGAGGAGAAGTGGGAAACCACGGAAAACCCTTCCAGGATGGCTGAGGTGGGAATCGGACACACTTGTACTCAGTTGACCTCCCGACGCTCAGTGGACCCCGTTCCAGCCCTTGTACCACTTTTCAAATTTCGTGGCAGAGCCGGGAATCGAACCCGGGCCTCCGGGAGTGACAGCTAGTCACACTAACCACTACACCACCGAGGCGGACATGTTTTATTTATTATTGTGAATTTATTTATTTATTTATTTATTTATTTATTTATTTATTTATTTATTTATTTATTTATTTATTTATTTATTTATTTATTGTAAATTTATATCCTGATCCTATATGTACCCGTATTTCTTGATGGTAATGAATGCACTAAGAAGCTAAAATGTCGGATTTAAGTTGTAAACAATGTCAGCTAATGTTTTAAATGAACCAATGTAAGAAATCTTGACATTAATTTTTAATTATGGGGGGGGGGGGGGACTGTCATCAGATGTTCGCCCAGGGAATCACAAGGCACTACGGCTCTGCCAGTGATTATTAATCGATTACAGTTTCACTTATTTGGCTATGTCTCTATTTGGCACCACATTCCATCTAAGGATACAGCATAGAAGTCGCTGTCAAGGAATGAATGTTTCTAATGTATATTTACCTGTTCCGTTCCTAACACAATTATGGCGAAGTGGTGGGAGGATGGCAATCACCCCGCCCGGAAGTAGTGGGGGTGTCAAATAAAGAGGGAAGAGCTTTGTTCGTTGAAAATTCGACTTATCGTCCACATACGCGAACGCATGGTTTGAAGCATGACGAGTTTTTCCCCACTACGGACGGTAGTGGCTGGAGACGTTAGCTGTTCTACATATTGTATATGACGGTGTTGAAATGTTACGCTAGCAGGAAGCTCAACCTTCAGTATTGTGAGCCATAATACCAAGCACTGGAAATACGTAAGTTGTGTATGAATTTGTATAAGATGATGCTGAATTTAGAACGTTAAACTGGTAGTATTTCTTGTAACACACTGGCGGAAAAAATATCCGAACCCCAAGAAGGCGTTGTGCTAGATTAACGAACGTTGGTAGGCGTGTTTATACATCTGAAAGATGACGTTGATTCAAATTTCCCGCAAATCGCATTAGCGTGGCGCTAGTAGCGGCCCAATGACGTTGCACATCAGGTTTGCTTTAAATACGGGCTGTACTGTGCGAGAGCGTTAGTTACCTATGAGATTGGACGGAGTGACTGCGACTGGGTCAAGAATGCCTTTTCGACTACGAAGAGGCCAGTATCAACAGCTCACTGTGGTTGAACGAGGCCGTTTAATAAGGCTACATGAAGGTGGATTTTCCTTCCGCGCTATTACAGAGCGACTTGGCAGGAATGTCTCCACTGTGCATGCGTGCTGGCAGCAGTGGTCACGAGAAGGAACGCTCGCAAGAAGACCGGGCTCCGGACCGGCATATGGCTGTGGTGCAGCGGACTGCGTCTCCAGCAGCAATTCGAGCGGCAGTTGGTACCACAGTGACGGAATGAACTGTTCGAAATCGGTTACTTTAAGGACGGCTCCGAGCCAGACACCCTACGGCGTGCATTCCACTTACCCCAAACCACCGCCGTGTGCGACTTCAGTGGTATCAAGCGAAAGCTCATTGGCGAATGGAGTGGAGGACGTTGTGTTTTCCGATGAAAGCCGGTTCTGCCTTGGTGCCAGTGATGGCCGTGTGTTGGTTAGAAGGAGGCCAGGTGAGCTCCTGCATTCCACCTGTCTGTGGCGTCAACACACTGGACGTACACCGGGAGTTCTGGTCTGGGGAGCAATTACCTATGACGACAGCAGGAGCACTCTCGTGGTTATCCCACGCACCCTGAATACAGATGTATATGTCCGTCTGGTGATTCGATCTGTTGTGCTGCCATTCACGAACAGCGTTCCCGGGGTGTTTTCCAACAGGATAATGCACACCTCTATGACGCTGTTGTAACCCAACGTGCTCTACAGAGTGTCGACATGTTGCCTTGGCCAGCTCGATCCCCCGATCTGTCCCTAGTCGAGCACGTATGGGACATAATTGAACGACAATTCCAGCGTCATCCACAAACGGCATTAACCGTCCGTGTACTGACCGACCAAGTGCAACAGGCATGGAACCCATCCCACAAGCTGACATCCGTCACCTGCATTGAACAGTCAGGCGACTACACTGGTTGTTAACGAACCAGCATGGCATATTTGCGATGACTTTTCTCACGCTAATATTAACCTGTAGTCTTGTGCTGTTAATCAATTAAATGTGTTATCTCAATAAATATATTGCCAAAATATCGGTATTCTGCATTCCTTATTCCATGGTGTTTGGACATCTTTTTCTGCAAGTGTATTTTCTTTCCTTGGAATTGCTTGTTGTGCTCTTGTTTTATTGGTACCTAAATTAAGGCCACGGCCGCTTCCCTCTTCCTTGCTTATCCCCTCCAATCTTCCCATGCCTCACAAGGTCCCTGTTCAGCATAGTAGGTGAGGCTTCCTAGGCGAGGTAATGGTCCTCCTCCTCTGTTTTATCATCGACCCAAAGTCTCACGCTCCAGGACACTGTCCTTGAGGCGGTAGAGGTGGGATCCCTCGCTGAGTCCGAGGGAAAAACCAACCCTAGAGGGAAAACAGATTAAGAAAGAAAGAAAAAAAGAAGCCATGTATTTGTTAATAATAATAACAACGTATTGTATCTTCAAAATAACCTTAGTTTTTCGATGTCGTTTCACTTCCAACAGCAGCTCTAAATTATTTTACCTTGAGCACAGCATCGTAGCCAGGATCGGCCGATGGGGTGGTTATAGTTACAAAATGATGAAAGAGACAATGAAGGTCCGTGTGTGGTGCGCGCATGTATGGCTGCCATTATGAGGGCACTGATACAAGAGATTTATGTTGATATTCAGATTGCTGAACACTACAAAATCTTATATTAAAATACGAAACAAGTACAATAAGATCAAGGTTTTACAACGAATGATATATTCAGTTTACGATCTAAAATCCTTCTTTCGAAGCCGCTTGGAAAATGGATCAACAGGTCTGTTGGTTCTACAATTATGTTTCTGAATGTTTATTCGTTTATTGTCACTTTGTTTATTGTTTTTGGTAAAATTTCCATGGGGGGGGGGGGAGTGGTTCTAACCCCCAGTACCCCGTCTTCCCGACCTGGCTACGACCCCGCTTTAGCACAATTCGCTAAAAAACTCATCTGAATCACTGGACTTGATATCGCACATGCCGGGCTGAGTGGCTCAGATGGTTGAGGTGCTTGCCTTCTCTCCCTAACTGGCTCAGTCCGGTAGTATTTGAAGGTGCTCAAACACGCCAGCCTTGTATTGGTAGATTCACTGGCACGTAAAGGAACTCCTGCGGGACTAAATTCCGGCACCTCGGCGCCTCCCAAAACCGTAAAAGTAGTTAGTGGGACGTAGAGTAAATAACAATACTGATATCGGACATTGTTTGCAGGTACACTCCTAAACAGGATTCGAGACTGCACAGCTGACAGGTAGATGTGTTACCATCTAATCACGGCCGTGATCTCATTTTAAGTGCAGCTATGGAACGAACATAGGTGGCACTGGACATGCGTGCGCATATTCTAACACTCTGACTGAAAGAGATTACGTCTGCTATTAGAAACTGTGCTCGCCTCTGTGGTGTAGTGGTTATCGTCATTAGCTGCCAACCCCCGGAGGCCCGGGTTCGATTCCTGGCTCCGCCACGAACTTTGAAAAGTGGTACGAGGGTTAGAAGGGGGTCCACTCAGCCTCGGGAGATCAACTGAGTAGAAGAGGGTTCGATTCCCACCTCAGTCATCCTCGAAGTGGTTTTCTGTGGTTTTCCACATCTCCTCCAGGCAAATGCCGGAATGGCACCTAACTTAAGGCCATGGCCGCTTCCATCCCTCTTCTTTACCTATCCCTTCCAATTTTTCCATCCCGCCCCCCCCCCCCTGCAAGGCCCCTGTTCAGCATAGCAGGTGCGACTGCCTGGGCGAGGTACTGTTCCTCATTCCTAGTTGTATCCCCGACCCAAAGTCTCACGCTCCGGGACATTGCCCTTGAGGCGGTAGAGGTGGAATTCCTCGCTGAGTCCGAGGCGTCCCTGGAGGTTAAACGGATAAAAATGATGAAGAAGAAGAAGAAGATCAGAAACTGTTCCAATCCAATAGTTCGAAAACATTGTGCGAACAAAACATTAGTAGTCAGCAACTCTGATGATCACTACTACGAACGCGAAAATGAATATGAGCCTGCCTCTGACAGTTTGCAGCAGCTACTGACTGTACTACAAACAAAGCTAAGAGTAGAAGTACATACGTATGAAATGAATTAACAGGTTCCAAGGAAATTTACGTCATAAAACCTGCCAGAGGTCATTTGTTCAACGCTCCAGGGATAACACCAGAATCGTGCGTAAAAGATTTCTAAGCATGTTAAGGTACGTATCCAATAGGTTTCCGACGTTTGTGCTTCCAGTCCGCCTGCAGCCTCAGCAAAAACAGTGCTGTGTACCTTTAATAATTATTATTATAATTTTATCGGAAAGTTTCTGAAGGATTCGAGAAAGGGGTTATCGTTCGGTAATCTTCCATGTGACGCAGAATTGAGTCTCCGAAGAACTTCTGCAATTTATTTTATAGCCTGCGTGAATTATCAGGGTTGAACATAAAACTGGCCGAATATAGATTCTAAGATATTTTCCGTGTCCGCCTCTGTGGTGTAGTGGTTAGTGTGTTTAGCTGCCACCCCCGGAGGCCCGGGTTCCATTCCCGGCTCTGCCACGAAATTTGAAAAGTGGTACGAGGGCTGGAACGGGGTCCACTCAGCCTCGGGAGGTCAACCGAGTAGAG
The DNA here is from genome assembly GCF_040414725.1 of Anabrus simplex. NCBI lineage: Eukaryota > Metazoa > Arthropoda > Insecta > Orthoptera > Tettigoniidae > Anabrus > Anabrus simplex. The sequence continues at coordinate 258,182,286 of NC_090266.1, forward strand.
GTGGGTTCGATTCCCACCTCATCCACCCTGGAAGTGGTTTTCCTTTGTTTCCCACTTCTCCTCCAGGCAAATGCCGGGATGGTACCTAACTTAAGGCCACGGCCGCTTCCTTCCCTCCTCGTCTATCCCTTCCAATCTTCCCATCCCCCGCAGGACCCTGTTCAGCATAGCAGGTGAGACCGCCTGGGCGAGGTTCTGGTCATCCTCCCCAGTTGTATACCCAGACCCAGAGTCTGAGCTCCATGACACTGCCATTGAGGCGGTAGAGGTGTGATCGTTCGCTGAGTCTGAGGGAAAAACCAACCCTGGAAGATAAACAGATTAAGTAGAAGAAGAAGATATTTTCCGTAAAGAGTTCTAACGATGGAATACACCTTACAAGGTGAGGCCAGACCCCGCGTCCATCCGATTTCAACGAGCTCCAATGTACCTCTAGGGGGACACTCAACAGTAACTCGTGTATGAGTGTTTAAGTCAATACGCCTTCGTTTCCGAAAAAAAATTGAGGACAAATGTCATGACACAGGATCCGCTTCGGACCAAGTGGAGGTGATAGAACACAAGGCGAACACATTTTACTTAAACCTGTTAGGTCCAGAACCTAATATTTTCCGAAAAATGAGGTTCCAATCCCAGTGCAACGCATATATATTTGGAGATTTACAGTGCAGTCAACCCGAGCGGTAGCCGAGTGGTCACCGAACTTGTCTGCGAAGCTCGACGGCGTGAGTTCGAATCTCGTCGCAGCTACATTTCTTGTACAAAATGAACGACTATTTGAAGGAGCGTGAAGATAACATTGAATAGAAATATTAGGCAAACTGCAGTGAACTTTATTTTCTACCTCAAATAAACATAGATAGTATGATTAGCTGCCTCCACCCGGAGACCCGAGTTCAATTCCAGGCTCTGTCACGAAATTTGAAAAGTGATACGAGGTCTGGAATGGGATCCACTCAGCCTCGAGAGGTCAACTGAGTAGAGAGGGGTTCGATTCCCACCTCAGCCATCCTCGAAGTGGTTTTCTGTGGTTTTCTGCTTCCCCTCCAGGAAAAGGTCGGAATGGTACCTAACATAAGGCCACGGCGGATTCATTCCCTCTTCCTTGTCTAACCCTTCCGATCTTTTCATCCCCCCACAAGGTCCCTGTTCAGTATAGCAGGTGAGGCCGATTTGGCAAGTTACTGGTCTTCCTTCCCGGTTGTATCCCCCGACCCAAAGCCTGCGTGATTAGCTGCCACCCCCACGCCACCGCCACGAAATTTGAAAAGTGGTACGAGGGCTGGAATGGGGCCCACTCAGCCTCGGCAGGTCAACTGAGTAGAGGTGGGTTCGATTCCCACCTCAGTCATCCTGGAAGTGATTTCCCATTTCTCCTCCAGGCAAATGCCGGGCCGGTACCTAACTTAAGGCCACGGCCGCTTCCTTCCCCCTTCCTTGCCTATCCCTTCCAATCTTCCCATCCCCCACCAAGGTCCCTGTTCACCACAGCAAGTGAGGCCGCCTGGGCGAGGCTGGTCATCCTCCCCAGTTGTATCCCCCGACCCAGAGTCTGAAGCTCCAGGACACTGCCCTTGCGGTGGTAGAGGTGAGACCCCTCGCTGAGTCCGACGGAAAACCAACCCTGGAGGATAAGCAGATTATGAAAGGGAGAAAGAAATACACATTTTAAAAATTTTTGTTTACGTTGCACCGTCTTATGGCGACGATGTGATAGGAAAGGGCTAGGAGTTGGAAGGAAGCGGCCGTGGCCTTAATTAAGGAACATCCCTAGCATTTTCCTGGTGTGAAAATGGGAATCCACGAAAAACCATCTTCAGGGCTGCCGGCAGTGAGATTCGAACCCACTATCTTCCGAATACAAGATCAGAGTTGCGCGCCCCTAACCGCACGGCCAACTCACTCGCTTAAGAAATAAAAATCAGGCAGCATTGACTTACCATTCACTTTCATCATCTACGTATGTTCAAATAATTTTGAATGCATTTCTTCAATCTGCCTCAGAGAGCATTTGTGGAACAACCAGCCGACGACGGGAAAGGTATTCAAGAAGTGTGTGAGAAAATGGTGAAGCTCAGTTGAATACACAGTCTCAATATATGATATAACCTAGACATCTTTAAGCCGTTAAGTTTCTTCGGGCTTTCGAGAAAACATTAGATACTCTTATAGCTTCGACATCAAATGTCAATAATGCATATGCAATACATGCATACGACAATGACGCGCAGATCGGTTAGATTTTGCCTTCCAAGGTGCACCTTTCGTTGCAGATGCCTCTACCAAAAGTGACCAAAACTGCACTCTAGTAAGACCTGCTTCAGTTACATAATTATTAGTCTCTACTTCATCTCAATGGGTGTACGAACTTTCTTTCGAGACCGAAACTGAAACTTCCTTCGATAAAGCTCAGATTACAGCAGCCATGTATTGAAAACTCGAGAGGAATATTCGTGAAGTTACTGAAATCTAGAAATACCCGATCGTCATGAATTTGGAAGAACATAGGCAACGCCGTAGTGTGAAGGGAGGCTGCCTGTCTCTTACACAGAGGCCTCGGGTTCGATTCCCAGCTAGTCAACTTACAGCCCCGTGAGATCAGCTGAGAAGCAGTCTGAAATGTGAGGGAGTGGACGTGTTCAATGCGACCGAGGATGGCATGCGTAACACGTGTCACTTCAATATCTGCAGACCATCCATGATTGATTGATTGATTGATTGATTGATTGATTCATTCATTCATTCATTCATTCATTCATTCATTCATTCATTCATTGTCCGACGGCATGACTAAGTGGTCAACATCTTGACCTTCTATATCCGGGGCCCAGGTTCAATTTCCGGTCGGCTCGAAGGAATTTAATCTTAGAATGGCTCATTCCCTTGGTTGGGGGTTGTGTACAAGTGTAACTGTCATATAAACGAGACAGCGATGTCTGCTCAAGTGCAGCAGACACTTATAAAAGTACCAGAGTCGTCTGAATCAATTATTTTGTTCCAACTCAGCAGACTTTAATAAAAGTACCAGAGTCGTCTGAATCAATTATTTTGTTCTAACTCAGCAGACTTTAATAAAAGTACCAGAGTCGTCTGAATCAATTATTTTGTTCCAACTCAGAGACTTTAATAAAAGTACCAGAGTCGTCTGAATCAATTATTTTGTTCCAACTCAGCAGACTTTAATAAAAGTACCAGAGTCGTCTGAATCAATTATTTTGTTCCAACTCAGCAGACTTTAATAAAAGTACAAGAGTCGTCTGAATCAATTATTTTGTTCCAACTCAATAGACATTAATAAAATCACCAGAATCGTCTGAATCAATTATTTTGTTTCAACTCAGCAGACACTTATAAAAGTACCAGAATCGCCTGAATCAATTATTTTGTTCCAACTCAGCAGACATTTATAAAAGTACCAGAGTCGTCTGAATCAATTATTTTGTTCCAACTTAGCACACACTTACAAAAGCACCAGTGTCGTCTGAATCAATTAGACAATTTCGTTCCAGCTCAGCAAGCACTTATAAAAGTACCACTGTATTTTGAATTACTTAGAAATTCTGCTCCAGCTCAGTAGGCACGTATATGAATACCGTTGATGTCTAAATCCGCGAGAGAAATCTGCTCTAACTCAGCAGACAGATACACAAGTCCCACTATCGGCTAAATCAGCCACAGAATTCAGATCCAGTTCAGTAGTCACTCTTTTATACAAGTACCACTGTTGTGTAAATCAGTTAGGAATTATGCCTAACTTACGTGTGTACCACTGTCGTCAAGATAAGTTATAGAAATCTGTTCAACATCAGTAAGCACTCACACAAGTACCACTGCCGTTTAAACCAGCTAGGGAAACCTACTCAAAGTCAGTAACCACTCAAGCAAGTACCAACGTCGTCAAAATAAGCCAAATAATTCTTCTCCAGTTCAACAGACAATTATACAAGTACCACTATAGTCTAGATCAGTTCCAGAGTTCAGCAAATTCTTACATTGTCTGAATCAGCTTGCTAAATCTCGTCGAATTCAGCAGACACTCACATGGGTACCACTGTCGTCTAAATCGGGCACGCAAACCTGGTCTAGCTCAGTAAGACCTCAAAATTAGCAATACAAAGTATTCAGGCTATATGGAACTGGCTACTCTGAATGACAGCAAAAAAACACCTACGCACCTGACTCCACCAAGAATCCGTCAATTTCTGTCGGAAAGCTATCCTAGGAGAGTACCAGCTGTATAAAGGGAACAAAAATGGAAATATATGAAAAAAATATGCATTCCCTAAAGCACTCACTGCAAAATGTTGATTATTAGCCTAAACAGATAAAACTCCTCAAACCACTCTAGGAATGCTACAATGAATGCAACATGGCCATTGCACAAAATAATAATTTTAAACTACCGTACCTTAACAGACAGCAGTACATTTGAAATTTGTCCCGAAAGTATTTTTTAACGTGTTGGAAGTCAATGACATGAATTAGTGGCATTTAAACATCATTTAATGGTACCGATCTTTCTATCTTGGAACTAGAAGGACAGGGACCTGCGCCACTAAGTACAGAACTGATAGGACAGCCCTTAGAACTCCAGAACGTCACAATGAAAAATACGTTACATTAAAAGGAAATATGATCTTGGATCCGAATTTAAGCGCTTTCAATTCAAACACGGACACAAGGTATAACAAAATAATAGTCTGAGGGTCTTAAAACATGTGATAACCAAAGGGCTACAATAACGCCTGGAATTATTTTTAGTGATTTTTGGCAGACATATGTACTTCATCTGTCCTATTTGATCTTCCTTGGTTACTCTTGTTCGCACCCACTCCCGAAAGTATTAAGTTTGTGAGGCTTAAGGAGTTTTTAATTTTCATGTCATTCATGACCCTTTCCTCTTTAGCAAATACGTTAATTCTTTAAGGGTTCCACTTTCTCCTAAGATTAATTTTAAAAAGGGACTGAAAAAATCCGTTGTTTTTCCCTGTTATGCAACGATACTTACCACCAATAAAGTAATTACGAGCCACATCTAAACATACGAAAGGAAAATCCTACTATTGGGTAAAATCTTACCAACACACAGAACACTAACAGAGAAGTAACCATAACCATAACCGTAAAAAAAAACACACACACACGCTAGATTTCAGCACGAGTAAATAAAAATGCATTCAGTTAGCAATCGCCCGATACCTTACGCCACGATTTGAGTACCGGTACCGAGAACGTAACTGTGAATTCAACATTGCAGTGTCGTCGCGTCGTATGCCCATAGCGATATGACTCGTGAGTAATTGTTTAGGCTATATCTTTATGTGTACTGGGAAGCAGGAAATGAACTGCACGCGGAGCCATCACATTTTACCAGAAAAGACTACAACATTTACAAGCCAATCCAGTAATACCTCAGTGAGTATAACTCATTTTAAAAATCTAATTCTAGCTCATATTTCAAAACAATTTGTCCTTCCGATCATCTACAAAATCGATAATAAAGTGCGATCATACCTCGCTGATGCTTATTTCCATGAAACCAGAAAACCATGTTCTTGCATCTTCCTAAGAAGTAAAGCAAGCGTTCTAATTGCAATACACAATGTCGATGCATATGCCAGAAATGGTATCGATTGGTAATTTCTCCTAACGATGTCGATTAATGACCATTAATAATAATAATAATAATAATAATAATAATAATAATAATAATAATAATAATAATACCTCCTCTATGGTGTAGTGGTTAGCGTGATTACCTGCCACCCCCAGAGGCCCGGGTTCGATTCCCGGCTTTGCCACGGAACTTTAAAAATAGTACGAGGGCTAGAACGGGGTCCACTCAGACTCGGGAGGTCAACTGAGTAGAGGGGGGTTCGATTTCCACCTCAGCCATCCTCGAAGTGGTTTCCCGTGGTTTCCCACCTCCAGGCAAATGCCTGGATGGTACCTAACTTAAGGCCACGCCGCTTCCTTCCTTCTTCCTTGTCTATCCCTTCCAATCTTTCCATCCCCCTCACAAGGCCCCTGTTCAGTATAGCAGGTGAGGCAGCCTGGGTGATGTACTGGTCCTCCTCCCCAGTTGTATCCCCAGACCCAATGTCTCACGCTCCAGGTCACTGCCGTTGAGGTAGTAGAAGTGGGATCCCTCGCTGAGTCTGAGGGAAAAACCAACCCTGGAAGGTAAACAGATTAACAAATAAATAAATAAATAAATAAGAATAAAAATAATAATAATAATGGTGAGTGGCCTCCGCAGAGGCCTGCGCGTCTGAATTATAATGTTAAAAACGGCACACACAACCAGACCCTGATCCATCGGAATTAAGAAATGAAGGGCAAAATCCCCGATCCAGCTGGAATTCGAATCTAGGCCCCTTGAACGTCCATATCATTTAATGGTAGCGATATTTCTATCTTGGAACCAGAAGGACAGGGACCTGCGCCACTAAGTACAGAACTGATAGGACAGCCCTTAGAACTCCAAAACGTCACAATGAAAAATACGTTACATTAAAAGGAAATATGATCTTGGATCCGAATTTAAGCGCTTTCAGTTTAAACACGGACACAAGGTACAACAAAATAATAGCCTGAGGGTCTTAAAACATGTTGCCAGGTACTGCTTGTCACATACGTACTACAATACATATCGCTGTAATTGTTGAACGAGTGTTAATATCTGTACTCGCACGAAGCCATTTTTATTCGTTCTAGGTCTCTGATGAGCGCGCACGCACATTCAGAGAGAGTGTATGTGTGTGTGTGTGAGAGAGAGAGCTATCTTTAAACTGTCCTGGACCGAGCTCGATAGATACAGTCACTTAAGTGCGGCCAGTATCCAGTAATCGGGAGATAGTGGGTTCGAGCCCCACTGTCGGCAGCCCTGAAGATGTGTTTCCGTGGTTTCCCATGTTTACACCAGACACATGCCGGGGCTGTATCTTAATAAAGGCCACGGCCGCTTCCTTCCAATTCCTGGGCCTTTCCTGTGCCATCGCCATAAGACCTATATGTGTCGATGCGACGTCAAGCAAAAAAAAAAGAAAAAAAGAAACTGTCCTGGAAGGCCCACACCATCGGACATTTCACCTCTACCACTTCAAGGGCAGTGTCCTGGAACGTGAGACTTTGAGTATGGTGATGAAACTGGTGAGGAGGGCCATTACCTCGCCCAGGCGGCCTCACCTGTTATGCTCAACAGGGGCCTTGTTGGAGGATGGGAGTATCGGAAGGGATAGACAAGGAAGAGGGAAGGAAACGGCCGTGGCCTTAGGTGCCTGGAGGAGAAGTAGGAAAATACGAAAAACCACTTCGAGGATGGCTGAGGTGAGATTCGAAACCCTTCTACTCAGTTGACCTCCCGAGGCTGAGTAGACCCCGTTCCAGCCCTCGTACTATTTGTTTTCAACTTTCATGGCAGAGCCGGGAATCGAAACCGGGCCTCCAGGAGTGGCACACATTAACCACTACACCACAGAAGCGGACTAGTACTATAATGCAACCTATATGTTTATGTTAGTGCTGAAATCCGATTTCTTACTTTACTAGTGCTGAAAGCCCGAAAATGTAATGTTATTCTTTAATAGGGGAATCAGTCTAGAAGGAAATGTTGAAAGTGATGTGATATCTATCCAGGTTCGTTGTTATCCTAATACTATGGGTTACAGTACATTGCACGTATATAAAAGACGCCACTTACAAACTTGCTTGTTATCCGCGAATTTCTGCGGCCACAAAAGTCACTATTTTTCAAGAATGATGACATTTACACATGATAGATTGTCTGACTGTGCTGTTTTGAGCCTTTCTTCTGTCATTTCGAAGTTATTCGCGATCACGAATAATAAACAATCGGCTTTTAGCAACGGCTGATGCACAACTGCTGGTAGAGCTCCATGCGGTACTGGATAGTGACGTCACAGCGCGCCGCTTACGTCAGAGGCCGTTTCACTCGCCTTGCGGAAAGGCACTATTAAATATTTTTTAAATGGTAGAAAACAAGGCAACATACCACAATGTAATACGTTTACGTACTATTTCATTGGTGTACTTTTCAAAACAAATATTTTTGAAAATTATGCATGTTCCCAATTGAAGCATTAACGTGGAAAATGTAGTAGCTGCCGAAAATTGCTATGTTAGTTTTTTTCATTGAGAAGATAGTGGCCATGCCAATAGCACAGAGAGGTCGTACATCCATGTATAATAAAATGGCATTGACAAGTGGCCACAGGTAGCATAAGTCTTACGTACACAGCAGTGGCTCAGACGGTTGAGGCGCTGGCCTTCTGAGCCCAACTTGCCAGGTTCGATTCTGGCTCAATCAGGTGGTATTTGAAGGTGTCCAAATACGTCAGCCTCGTATCGGTGGATTTACTGGCACGTAAAAGAACTCCTGTGGGACTAAATTACGGTACCTCGGCGTCTCCGAAAAACCGTAAGAGTAGTTAGTGGGACGTCAAAAACAATAAGATTATTATGAGCAGTTGGCGCGGAAAAGGTAGTAACTCCCTCACCGCCGGCCGCGTTGGATACGAGGTCGTGGCTTGTACCCCAAAAGTGTTCTAATCTTTAACGACTGCCAAATGAATTGTACAAATATGGGCTGATAACTGTGCAGGTGGAATAAAATTGGGTGGGTCTGGGGAAAAAAACAGGTAAGTAACTTTTTCATCGAAATTGAGATATTGTTACAGTCCGCTTCAGAGTGATCATGCGTATCTATTGAGAGGTCGGAAATGGAAAAAAAAGCAGGCGAGCCAGGAGAAATTATCGCTCAAAGTTTCGCTGTTAGGGGAAAGAACTAGGGAAGTCAAGCACAAAAGTTGCTTTTTCTCAAGTTGTACAAATATTGACTCTCCTGCTTTTTTCCCCTGACCCTTCATTTTAATGTTCTTGGTGCACATTATTACAAAGAACTATTTCGGTCCCGTAGACTTAAAACTCCTGGTTTCGGGACACTCGACTGTGCGATAGGGAATTTTGCATTGCAGAGAAATGAAAAACAATGCAGGAAAACGTTTCCCAAGCCTGATAATGCCACAATGATAACGGATAATGACTTCCATTACTTTCTTGTAGAACGTGACAAGTTTTTAAACACAACTTGTATCAAAATCAGCACACTCAGCAGGATTAGACTCTCAAGAGCTGATATTACTTCCATTTTAAAAACAGTCATTTGGTGGTATGGAAATGTAGGAGGAACACCGGATTTTTTTTTAAAAAGGGCAGTTTTTCGAGGCTCTCATTAAATTGCAGAGCTTTTAATATCTTGAAAGATTTCCTGGGTGAGAGCTATCGCGTATTTTGCATAAGAATTCGTGCATAAAGCTCAGATATTAAGATATTATTTCTATGTTGTAAAACAAAAGCAAAGTCATCTCCGTACAGGCCATGAAGGCCCTTAGAGTGGTGGAAGGTAAAGGCTTCCACTATCCTTAACCTCGGCACCTGATGGGGTAGAGTGGTTAGCTCTACGCCCAGCCGCCCTTGCACCCAGGAATTAACCTGGTACTCATTTTTGGTGTAGGCTGAGTGAACCTCAGGGCCATATGCACCTCCGGAAGTGGAAATCTTATTTCTTAAATTTTACGACTTCCTGGCAGGGATTCGAACCTTCCGGGCAAACCGAGCACGCCTTTACCGCCTCGGCCAGGCAGTCCCTTTTCTATGTTGTACTTCCAGAAAATAGGATATTACACACTAATTTGTGCCAGATTTTACTAATTCTAATTCTAGCACACAATGTCATTGGTAAGCACTTCCTGTAATAATATTTGCGAGAGAAAGACCACAAATGGCTTTTTGTTTCCCTTGGAAGGTTTTGTTTTTGACGGCTACCTGCTTTCCCATATCAAAATTTAAATTGGATCAATGAACGTCGAATGTGTACCTTCACGTCTCACACATTGTTCATAACAGTCCTGTAGATTGTTACATATACTGAGGAACACAGATTACCGCAAGAACAAAAAAATAATATCTGAATCTTCTCACGTAAGTAAATTTTAGCGATTTTTAACATAATTATTCATCATCATCATCATTTGTTTACCCTCCAGGTTCGGTTTTTCCCTCGGACTCAGCGAGGGATACCACCTCTACCGCTTCAAGGGCAGTGTCCTGGAGCTTCAGACTCTTGGTCGGGGGATACAACTGGAGAGAATGACCAGGACCTCGCCCAGGTGGCCTCACCTGCTATGCTGAACAGGGGCCTTGCGGGGGATGGGGAAGATTGGAAGGGATAGACAAGGAAGAGGGAAGGAAGCGGCCGTGGCCTTAAGTTAGGTACCATCCCGGCATTTGCCTGGAGGAGAAGTGGGAAACCACGGAAAACCACTTTCAGGATGGCTGAGGTGGGAATCGAACCCCCCTCTACTCAGTTGACCTCCCGAGGCTGAGTGGACCCCGTTCCAGCCCTCGTACCACTTTTCAAATTTCGTGGCAGAGCCGGGAATCGAACCCAGACCTCCGGGGGTGGCAGCTAATCACGCTAACCACTACACCACATAATTATTGAGAGATTATAACGTATTTTCAGTTAGTTCAGTGACCTGTACAGCAATAGCTTGTTTTTCCGATTAAGTTTAGACTTTCTGCAGAGGAACAATAGATGCCTGTTTTGTTTTGCTTAAGACCATTTCTACCTGGCTTTTAAATGTCAGTTTCTTATCCAGTATCAATCCCAGTTATTTGCCTTCAGCTGACCATGGAATGATATTGTTCGCGACCGTTATAGGTGATGTAGGTTTATGATCCCACCGGAGGGTGTGAAGTACCCCTACTGTCTTTCCTGCGTTACGTCTAATTCTCCAGGTTTCCATCCAATCTTTTACCTTTTCATGTGCTTCTTGTACTTTTTTGACGGCTACATCGATTTTGAATGAGTCAGTGGTAATGAGCGTGTCGTCGGCGCGTAGTTCCTTCCGTCTTAGGTATATCGGACGTAAATAGGACCTAGAGGATGGGGCCCAAAATACTGCCTTGTGGCACACCGGCCCTCACGGTCTTTTCAGCGGAGTTTATTCCATTGACTGTTACGTAAAATGTTCTGTCCGTTAGATAATCATCTAGTATTCTCCAGTATGTGTGATCCAAGTTGAGCCGACGGAGTTTAAGGTGGAGTCCATCTATCCATACTCTTTCGAATGCCTCAGCTACATCGAGGTAAACGACTGTCCGAGCTCTGCAGTGGTCAAGTGACCTGGTAATTATGTTGATGATTCTTATTAGTTGATGGACTTCAGAATGTTCAGCCCTGAATCCAAACTCTTCATCTGGTATTCCTTTCCTGATACTGTCCGCTTCCAGTAATCGGAACTGTATTAACTTCTCGTCGATCTTGGCCAGGCCATCTAGGAGACTAATCGGTCGGTAGTCGTCTGGGTCGGTGTGAGCCTTTTCCGCGTCAGTCTGTGCATTTATGTTGTCCTTGTTGAGGATGGGGAGATGCCTAGTACCTCTTTTAAGTGCTCTTAGATTAGTTAGATTAGTTTCTGTTCCCGTAACTTATTGTTATGGGCTCTTATTTCATCTGCACATTCTCTTGTGAGCTTGTTGTATTCTCATTTGTCCGCTAGAAGCCAATACCTTGCCTCTTTTCCGGGCTAGCCGCTTATGTGTTAGAAGTGACTTGATTTCTTCTGGTAGATCAGTGGGTGTGCGTGTTTCGGGAGGAAGCCTAGCGTGCCTGGCTGCCGTCTTGATACGTCAATTATTGCTTTGCTAAGTTCCTCCACCATGTTGGGTCTAGGTGTGTGTGTGGTGGTGGTGGTGGGGGGGGGGTGTGGAGTAGTATTCATTTAATGAAAATGAAAACCTACAACCTGTTTTCCAGTCATTGACCGGGTCAGGGATGGAATGAATGAAGCAGATATAGGCTATTAGTACGATGGGGTCGCCACTCACAAAGTGATGGATGCTATGAAATGAGAATGGAGAGTGTTGCTGGAATGAAAGATGACAGGGAAAACCGGAGTACCCGGAGAAAAACCTGTCCCGCCTCCGCTTTGTCCAGCACAAATCTCACATGGAACGACCGGGATTTGAAAGTATTCATTTAATATTACCTTATATTTCTTCCAATCCACATTGCGCCAGTTTATGGCCTGACCGAGGTTGGGGTTTTCAGTTGGTGTTTCCCCTGTGATCAGAAGAACTAGGTTATGGTCAGAATCTGTAGCGACTATTGTTTCTACTCGAACTTCTCGTTCGATGTCCTTACAGAGCGCTATACCCAGTACGTCCGGATTCTGCCTTTTGTCCGTTGGTACCCTGGTTGGTTCCGTGGGTCCAATAGCATATACAGTATGTTGTTGTTATTTACATATCATGGGAGTCTCCTTCCCGCCGTGTTTTCAGCTCTAGAGTTCCATGAACTGCGTTTACAGTTAAAGTCGCCTGCTATAATATTAGGTGTCCCATAACCTAGCAGTAAGTCGAAGTCCTCTATGTTGACTGTTCGTTTGGGCTATTTATATGTTGATATGAGGGTCAGTGGCCCATCTTTTCCCTCAACTCTTTTTTTTTTTTTTTTTTTTTTTTTTTGCTAGTTGCTTTACGTCGCACCGATGGCGACGATGGGACAGGGAAGGGCTGGGAGTGGGAAGGAAGCGGCCGTGGCCTTAATTAAGGTACAGCCCCAGCATTTGCCTGGTGTGAAAATGGGAAACCACGGAAAACCATCTTCAGGGCTGTCGACATTGGGGTTCGAACCTACTATCTCCCGAATACTGGATACTGGCCGCACTTAAGCGACTGCAGCTATCGAGCTCTGTCCCTCAACTCTAATGGCTGTGGCTTCAAATTCTGTTAATTTAGGCACCATGAGTTGATGGTGTTTTAGGTGATGTTTAATAAGTATGGAAGTGCCACCTTGATCTCCTAGTCGATCTGTGCGATGCACTACGTACCCAGGGACTCTCAATCTATGGTTGGGCTTCAGAAAGGTCTCCTGGAGTAGTGCTATATCAATGTTGTATTCTTTCAGTATTTGTGTGAATTCTGTCATCTTCGACCTGATGCCCTGTGCATTCCAGATGATACTTCGTAGGCACCGTGGTGTGTGTGTGTGTGTGTGTGTGTGTGTGTGTGTGTGTGTGTAATTCACTCATTCCTTTCCTGACTATGGAAATTCAACATGAGATATTCTAAGGGCGCTGGTTAGGCCTTCCCTTGGATACAGGATATTGAACAGCATGATGTTGATTTCTTCTGCAATTCCCGTAGTTTGGAATTTATCTGTTAGGAGTAGATACTGTTCCGAGAGCGGGAGTTCCTGGAGCTGTGTGGCCGTGACAAGACCAAGAGTTGTAGCCGTTTACTCTTACATAATGTTTTATATGATCTTGAATATCTCCGTAATCCCTCGATCGATTTTGGAGAAATTAACATGAGGAGACGTTTGAAATGTGCATTATAAGATGCCGCTATTTCTGAATCGATAGCTCAATTTGGTTTAGGATAAAGAAATGTTTCTTGGATGGATGTTTTCAGATCGTATGACGCAACCTGTCCTGCACACCGCGCTGGCTGTGTGATAACGCCAGTAGTGCTGTGCGGGTTGACTACTTGTTAGTATGAGCACTGAAAATACACTCGCTAATACTTTATACATACTTTATGGCGTATTTTATTTACGAAATACTTGATGTACGGTCAATCACCGTACAGTATGCATGTATGTATGTTTACTGACACAAAAACTGAGTGGACTCACGTACGGAAGAACCGGTGTCAAACCTGTATACTTCGTCCCGTGCTATGTTCTTCCTCTTCTTCTTAATCTGTTTACCCTCCAGGGTCGGTTTTTCCCTCGGACTCAGCGAGGGATCACACCTCTACCGCTTCAAGGGCAGTGTCCTGCAGCTTCAGACTCTGGGTCGGGGATACAAATGGGGAGGATGACCAGTACTTCGCCCAGGCGGCATCACCTGCTATGCTGAACAGGGGCCTTGCGGGTGGATGGAAGATCGGAAGGGATAGACAATGAAGAGGGAAGGAAGCGGCCGTGGCCTTAAATGAGGTACCATCCCGGCATTTTGCCTGGAGGAGAAGTGGAAAACCACTTCCAGTATGGCTAAGATGGGAATCGAACCCACCTCTACTCATTTGACCTCCCGAGGCTGAGTGGACCCCGTTCCAGCCCTCGTACCACTTTTCAAATTTCTTGGCAGAGCCGGGAATCGAACCCGGGCCTCCGGGGGTGGCAGCTAATCACACTAACAACTACACCACAGAGGTGGACTGCTACGAAGTATGTTCTTTCCAAGTAAAAATAAAATATTTGTCGTCATAGTCTGTAATACTCATTTTTCCAGTATGCACTTTGCCAATAAACTATTGTAGTTGTCTTATTTATTTATTTATTTATTTATTTATTTATTTATTTATTTATTTATTTATTTATTTATTTATTTATTTATTTGATAGTACGAAGGTATACAGGCAGAGCCCAATTACATTCCTTCATGACATATAGGATTTAATGTTTAAATACATCAAACAAAAATAATAACAATAGTAACAATAATAGAATGAAGAAAAAGAAGAAAACTAATAAGCGGAGCACAAATTAAAATTATTACTGCAAATGAAAAACGTAATAATATAGGCTATACATCAGCCATAGAAAATTACTAAACAAGTTAAAAAAGAACACAAACAAAGGTTATGAGTACCTAGCACTCCAGCAGGGGCTGCCTGGCCGAGGCGGTAAAGACGTACTCGGTTTTCCCGGAAGGACGTGGGTTCGAATCCCCGTCATTTAAGAAATGAGATTTCCACTTCCGGAGGTGCATATGGCCCTGAGGTTCACTCAGCCTACACCAAAATGAGTAAAAGATTATTTCCTGCGGGCAAAGGCGGCCGGGCGTAGACCTAACCACTGTACCCCATCAAGTGCCGAGGTTACAAATAGTGGAAGCCTTTACCTTCCACCACTCCCAAGGTCTTCATGGCCTGTACGGAGATGACTTTGCTTTGCTTTTGCATTCCAGCAAAAAGGAATTTAATAATGATTATGATTTAGTAAAAAATAGCTTTTATTTGTTTATTGAAAAACCTAGCGCCAGAAAATAAATCAGCTTGTGCACTAATTGAATTATAAACCGATAATGTCTTAACTAGTGGTAAATTAGAGTGATGAACGCTTCTAGATCTTGGGATGTGAAATACACTGACTGACAGTGACAATGCAACACCAAGGAGGAGTGGTTCGAAAGGGATGAAAGTTGGGGAAAAAACAGAGACGGCACGGACGAATAATTGATGTTTATTTCAAACCGATATGCAGGTTACACAATGCGCACGGCATCGACTCAGTAGGATGTAGGACCACCGCGAGCGGCGATGCACGCAGAAACACGTCGAGGTACAGAGTCAATAAGAGTGCGGATGGTTCCTGAGGGATGGTTCTCCATTCTCTGTCAACCATTTGCCACAGTTGGTCGTCCGTACGAGGCTGGGGCAGAGTTTGCAAACGGCGTCCAATGAGATCCCACACGTGTTCGATTGGTGAGAGATCCGGAGAGTACGCTGGCCACGGAAGCATCTGTACACCTCGTAGAGCCTGTTGGGAGATGCGAGCAGTGTGTGGGCGGCATTATCCTGCTGAAACAGAGCATTGGGCAGCCCCTGAAGGTACGGGAGTGCCACCGGCCGCAGCACATGCTGCACGTAGCGGTGGGCATTTAACGTGCCTTGAATACGCACTAGAGGTGACGTGGAATCATACGCAATAGCGCCCCAAACCATGATGCCGCGTTGTCTAGCGGTAGGGCGCTCCACAGTTACGGCCGGATTTGACCTTTCTCCACGCCGACGCCACACTCGTCTGCGGTGACTATCACTGACAGAACAGAAGCGTGACTCATCGGAGAACACGACGTTCCGCCATTCCCTCATCCAAGTCGCTCTAGCCCGGCACCATGCCAGGCGTGCACGTCTATGCTGTGGAGTCAATGGTAGTCTTCTGAGCGGACGCCGGGAGTGCAGGCCTCCTTCAACCAATCGACGGGAAATTGTTCTGGTCGATATTGGAACAGCCAGGGTGTCTTGCACATGCTGAAGAATGGCGGTTGACGTGGCGTGCGGGGCTGCCACCGCTTGGCGGCGGATGCGCCGATCCTCGCGTGCTGACGTCACTCGGGCTGCGCCTGGACCCCTCGCACGTGCCACATGTCCCTGCGCCAACCATCTTCGCCACAGGCGCTGCACCGTGGACACATCCCTATGGGTATCGGCTGCGATTTGACGAAGCGACCAACCTGCCCTTCTCAGCCCGATCACCATACCCCTCGTAAAGTCGTCTGTCTGCTGGAAATGCCTCCGTTGACGGCGGCCTGGCATTCTTAGCTATACACGTGTCCTGTGGCACACGACAACACGTTCTACAATGACTGTCGGCTGAGAAATCACGGTACGAAGTGGGTCATTCGCCAACGCCGTGTCCCATTTATCGTTCGCTACGTGCGCAGCACAGCGGCGCATTTCACATCATGAGCATACCTCAGTGACGTCAGTCTACCCTGCAATTGGCATAAAGTTCTGACCACTCCTTCTTGGTGTTGCATTTGCTCTGTCAGTCAGTGTAATACTTGCTGTCGTGATGTTACTTGCGGTACATGAAATGGGATTAAGGTTAGTAATTCCTGATAGTCTATTTTTTCATTCAAAATTTAACTCAATATCTGTAACAAAACTGATGTTCTCCTGTTTTTCAAAGACGTGCCATTGAACCATCTTCTTAAATACCGGCAGTGGGTTGAAATGTCAATGGACAAAATACATTGAAAGTTTTATGATAGAAATATCTTAGAAATGTATTTTGTGACATGTTTGGTTCTTATAAAGGGGGTTCCGGATTACCGATGAATATTCTAACTTACTTAGTACTAACCTTATATACAACATAACAATTACTTCCGGTTGAGTAAATAATTTGGAATTTCTAATAATAAAACCAAGCATCTCGTTGGATAGACTCATTACTTGTGCAATATGGCTATTAAAAGTTAATTTGCTATCGAAAACAATTCCTAAATCATTAATAAATGTTACAATTTCAAGTGTTATTTCACCAATACAATATGTCGGTTTTGCACATTCCTTTTACCTGGTAAATACCAAAACTTTACATTTCTTAACATTTAGGAATAATTTCTTCTATCACACCATAATATAATATTATTAATATCCTGTTGCAAATCATTCACGTCACTGCATTTATCAAGATCGGACCCTTGTGGCACACCAGAAGGACTAACATCATTATGTGAAATTTCACTTTTGAAATAAACCGATTGCTGCTTATATTTTAAATAGGAGCTTAATAGTTGAAGTAATGGTTTAGAAACTCCGAAATGATGCAACTTTGTCAAAATAATTTTGCGGTCCATCTTATCAAAGGCCTCTTCTAGATCTATGTACATTGCATCGGTTCTTCTATTTGTGTCTAATGCATTGTACATCTTTTGAGTAAAACCCAGCAAGTTAGTAATGACAGATCTGCCGGCCATAAAGCCATGCAGACATTGTGATAGCTCTACCTTAACATGGTCATAAATCCTAGAATACAGTATGTGCTCATATACTGTGAGAACTTCCAAACTCGCTGACTAACTTTACAAATATTATTTAAATTGCATTTAAAATTGAAAATCTGAAAATTAACATTCATTAAATAAAATACACACTCGTCTGACCTTGTACTCACACTTACTTGTTACCTGCTTACTTACACATACATTATTTGAAGGGCGCCAGCTGTCACTCAGTACAGCAATAATAGAATGAGACTCTTGACCATCTCTAGGGTGTGGGGTAATAAGCTTACTGTTGACAACATACCATATAAGTTCTGGGAAAAGGAGATTGGCGTTCGGTTTCCCCATTAATTTTGAGGTTAAGGTATTTTACTTTCAATGAAATGAAACTATGAATTCGTTTGATAGAACAATATATATTCTTTAAATAATATATCAAAAAAATAGTGAGTCTTGTTGCGATAAAACAGATGAGAATACGAAATTATGACATTGCAACTGAAAAAAAACTAGGCATGAATTTAAATTCTTCTTGACCGGACATTTAACAATTTATACGAAATATTTCCCTCACTGATTCACTTGACTGTACCTTCAACACTTTTAGTGTATTTACGACGTATTCCTTTGCTCTGGTGTTTACTGTAGATGTGTCACGCCTAACGTGGTGATACATCCTCGCGACTGCTTCTTCTCCATATCATCTGACTTCTTTGTAAGTCAATATGGTATGACCTCTTGGCAGGTCCAGGGTTGCCCTCTCTGACTCCTTGGTAAGCCTTGCGTCCGCGTCTTCCACTAAGTGACGGACCAACCATTTGGTCTCACTCTCTCAATGACCAATAATGGCTCACTGGGTCTTCTCCATCTCTCGTTCACACTGGTTGACTGGCCAACTAAGGCCTCTTGATCTAGTAGACTACTTCACTGTACTGCATCCGTATAAGTAATGACTGACGCTACAATATGGAGCTACCTTATATAGACGTTGGTTGACACAACTACGTAATCTCCAGAAATAACAATGACATACTCCCACCTACGCGACAGATATTACATCCAGTGGTGAAATAGCCCCGCGGCGACTGAGTCCGTGCGCGCATTGCTAAATAAATACGATGACGTAGCCATGGAGTGGCGATGACTTGGCAGAATCGCCAGTGGTCTAGCAATATAACAACGTCACTTCCAATCTCTGATATATACAACAATTCTCACTGTACAGGTGTT
This sequence comes from Anabrus simplex, assembly GCF_040414725.1. Classification (NCBI taxonomy): domain Eukaryota; kingdom Metazoa; phylum Arthropoda; class Insecta; order Orthoptera; family Tettigoniidae; genus Anabrus; species Anabrus simplex. Next base: position 258,201,065 of record NC_090266.1, read on the forward strand.
TAATGATAATCTACACATACGTATATATGTATACATCTAAGTGCAATCTTGCAAGCAACAGGCAATTGCAAAATTGAATAAAACGGATAATTACAATAATAGTAACAATATCACAGATAAAATAATAATAATACTGACATAATAATAATAATAATAATAATAATAATAATAATAATAATAATAATACAGATATCATCTTGTAACGGGATTTGAACCGTTACAATTCGCCTCCCTCATAAATAAATCGAAGAACAAAGAATCGATTGATTTATGAACAAAATTATATATATATATATATATATAAAACACTGACACATATAAACACTTTAAATGAGTATACAACAATAATTTTATTTTTTAAAATCCATACATTTTATAAAATATCACAAATATGAGAATTTTTCTCGCACATTGCCATCGTACATAACTGTTCAGTGTCCCATTCTCTTTTTCTCTCATACAAATCACAAGAGTACAGCAATCAATTTAACACACACAAATACTTTTCAATCAATATACAACATTCTTCTCCTTTTTTTTTTACATATCAAAATATTTTGTGAAAATTCACTTATATGAGAACTTTTCTCGCATATTGTTATCGCAGAAACTGTCCAATGTCCTGTTCTCCGTTTTGTCACACAGTACATGACAATGTAGCACTTATTCTTCCAATACACCAATACGACACTTGGTTCACACGCATATCGCAGATGTTAATTTTATTTTGCCAGTTTCTCACAAAATTAATCATCTTATTCTTATCTCAACAAATCTCACGTGACGTACTTCTTTAAGTTCTTAATGTTGTAAGTACCGACAATCTTCCCTTCCTGATCTTTTAAGGAATATGCACACTTCCCGATACGGCTCACAATTGTGAAATACCCCTGATACAAAAGAAAGAATTTAGACATATTTCCCGCCTCTGCAGATGATGGGAATGGAACTCTAAGTAGCACCTTGTCACCCAAACTGAATTCGTCCAATTTTGCCCTTTTCTGCTGGCGAATGCGTTTATTGCCTGCTTTGATTAAATTTTCCCTAGCCAGCTGGATATAATAATCCTTAGATTTTCCCTCTCCCAAGTTTAAGCCTAGCATACTTGCAATATGATCGGTTGGCTTCCTACCAAAATGAATTTCATACGGCGTACATCCCGTAGACTCGTGTAACGTAGTGTTACACCATCGTTCTACATCACCCAGTCATGAAAACCACGAAATGTGCTTATCATGTACGTATGCTCTGAATATTCTCCCGATCTCTCTCATGACCCGCTCGACCATATTACCTTGTGGGTATCGAATAGACGAATATATGGCCTTAACACCCAGTTCATTCAACTTGGTAGTCCATATCTTTGAACTGAACTGACTGCCGTGATCTGATAATATTCTGAGTGGACATCCAAACTCAGGAATATATCTGTCAATAACCTGCTTTAGGCAACCCCTTCCCGTAGCTTTTCTCAGGAGATACATTTCGACATATTTGCTGAAGGCATCAATCAAAACGAACACATACCGGTATCCATACCGAGATTTTACTAGTTGCCCGAATAGATCTACGCATATAAGTTGGCCTGGCTTGTCTACAATGACTGCTTGCCGTGGACCCTCTAACGTCCTGTTAGGATGCTTACTACGTTGACATAGATCACAGGTCGCAAGTAATTTCCTAATACTCCTTCCCATATTCTTCCACACAAAATTCCCTTGAATAGCATAAAGAACCTTGTTTGCCCCAAAATGACCGAGTTCTTTGTGATAATACCAAATCATGTCTTCCTGTAATGCCTTTGGTACACAAACTTTAAATTCCCCAGAATGACACTTCCTTGACAGGAAACCACTACTTAGTTTATATTCATGTTTACCTTTCTTCACAAGAACATTTGCCTCCTTATCGCTTAACCAGGTCAGGATAACATTCATCTCATCGTCCCTCTCCTGTTCCACCATGAGATGACGTAATCGATCTCGTTCTGTCATGTTGTCCGTCACATTACCCACACATACCAGTATGCCTTCTCGTATATCTACATACCTTGACTCAGTATTGCCTGATAAATTCCTACTGAGGAAATCGGCTAAGACATTATCTTTACCTTTAATATGTCTAATAGTGAAGTCATATTCACTGATAGCTAAAATCCACCTTGTCATTCTATTACTTGTTAACTTACATGTTTTAATAAATACTAATGCCTGATGATCTGTCCATATCTCAAACTTATTCCCTAATACATACATCCTAAATTTGCTTAATGAATAGATAATAGCCAAGAACTCAATTTCCGTGATGGTATACCTTTTTTCAGTCAAGCTGAGTCCCCGACTCGCCAAAGAAACAATACCCAAATTTCCTTCGTCATCCCTCTGACACAAACATCCGGAAATGCCCTTTTCTGATGCATCGGTCATGAGTACAAACTCGCGATTAGGCATAGGGTATTTTAACATAACGGCATCATTAAAACCTTCCTTCAGCCTAAGAAATGCCTCATCATGTTCAACTGTCCACTTCCATTTAGCTCCACCTTTCAATAAGCCTCTGAATGGCTCTAACAACGCTGCATATTGGATGACATAACGTCTAAAATAATTACAAACCCCTAAAAATGATTTTAACTGTTTACTATTACGTGGAGTGCTCGTGTTGTTAATCTTCTCTAATCTCGTTTGTTCTGGTTTTACCCCCTGTGCAGATACAGTGTGCCCCAAAAATGTAATCTGTTGTGTGCAAAATGTTGACTTATCTAGTTTTAATGTGAAGCCTCCCTCTCTAACTTTCTGTAAGACTATGTTCAAATGTTCCATGTGTTCTTCAAAAGTGTGAGATGCTATTACTACGTCATCAATGTACATGGTAACAAAATCCCCTGTATCCCGACCTAAAACTCTAGACATAGCACGAATCAACGCTGCCGAAGACGTTTTTGTACCAAACGGGACTCTTGCAAATTGATACAAACAGTTCTTATATGCGAAAGCAGTAAGAGGTCTATCCTCTCTTCTGAGGGGAATTTGCCAAAATGAAGAAGACAAATCCATGATAGAAAACCATGTTTTCCCTTCAAAACGCTGAATGAGCTCTTCCACTGTTTCAGGCCTCTGTTGGTCTGCCTCAATCCTCTGATTCATAAGCCTGGCGTCAATACACAGCCTGACTGACCCATCCTTCTTGGCAACGATAATTAAAGGATTAATACTATGGCTACAAGATGGTTCAATTATTCCGTAATCCAGCATAATGTTTATCTGTTCTTCGACAGCACTAGCATATTTAAGTGGAATGGGGTACTTGGGTCCTACGAATGATGAATGATCATGTACAACAAACTTGTGTTCATATACATGTGTTCTTCCTGGCTTATCACTAAATACATCTCGATGCTCACCTAACATCGAACACAACTGCTCCTCCTGTAATTCACTCAAATTACTTCTCGCCACTGTCTCATACAGACTATCCCTTGGATCCTGTCGTATAGACAAGTGACACACGTCAAAAGATCTCCTCTCACTAGGAACATCTTCACTCACCTCCCTAATACCTTTACCAGAACACACGTTATCAACACTTACCTCAGACCCTTCATAATTCACACATACTTGTTTGCTAGTTTTCCCCCAGGACAAACACACACTACCCGAATCAAAGTCTAGTCTAGCTCCATGATTTGTAAGCCAGTCAGCTCCTAAAATAACTGAATACACCAGATTTGGCACAACAAGGCATGGTTGAAAGTTACATTCATTTTCAATCGTAATAGGTACCGCTATCATTTTATTTACTCTCTGTGACTTGCTACCCACCGCTGTTATAATGAAGGTTTGCCTCACAGGAATCTCTGTTATATTCTGACTTTCTTTCAGAATTTCCTCGTAAAGCTTGGAGCTAATACATGACCTTTCACTACCAGAGTCTAATAATACCTTCACTTTTCTTCTCCATATAATAATTTCTATCGTCGGAGTCACTACCTCACTACTTATATCCTCAGTATTATAACTACTTACATCACTTAACAAATCACTCCTTATATCTAAACTAATACTACTATTTCTTACTTTATTATCTATGACTACGTCATCACTTAAAACATTTGACTTATCACTACTTAGGTCACAATCACGTTGTTCTCTTAAATCTACTTTTACTACACAATTATCACTACCTACCTGTTTTTGACAACTTTTACCTTCGGACTGTTCACGTGACCTGTTTATGCAGTCCGCTGAGAGTTTAAAGTGCGCTGGCTCAATGATGGATCCTGAATAACACTCGTGTTAGGCCTATTTTCATCTCTATGACTCAAATCCCCACGCCTCCCATTGTCGGATTGTCTCGGGTAACTCTGCTGACCTCTATCACTATTAAAATTCCTATTAGCCCTCGTCTGATCATAATTGTTTACTCTCCTCTGATAATTATCTGACCTGTTTCCTGCTCCCTCTACATTTCTACTTTGTGGTCGATTGCCACCTATGCTACTATTCAGAGCCTCAAAACTATCTAGCAATACCTCCATTTCTTTGATAGTACTGACTTTCTGCATACACGCAGCTTCCCTAATTCTATCAGAATAATGTTTGAACATAATCCTTACGATATCGACTTCTGAACCAATACTATTAAGATTTTTCCAGATAAGCACGTGTGCCAGAAAGTATTCTGTCATAGACACCCCCTCCTGTTGTCTATATTTACCAAACATAATCCGTTCTCTTTCACGACCCTGGACATTCTCATCCCAAAACTTATTAATAAACTTCTCTTTAAATTCTTGCAAATTAGACATATTATTACGGTACACTTGAAACCAGGTTTTACTTTCACCAATGAAGGAATTCGACAAGATCTCTAATACGTATTCCCATTCGATAATATTATCCCTCAACTTATTTGCAAATCTTTTCTCAACTAATGTTAGGAATTCCATAGGATTAAATTGTTTTCCAGTAAACTTAGGCAAATCTTGGTCCCTATTGTATAAACCACTCGTTACTACTATTTCTCTTGTAATCTGACCTTCTCTCATTTCTTGCCGTAGTACCCTCTGGCAATTCAAAACTTTTTCTTCCGCCACTTTCTCCGCATTCTCTTTCATCATTCTCAATTCTTCCTGTAATTTTTCCTCTTTCTCGGTAACCTTCTGCGACAAAGTTTCTTGTGTATTCTTTAGTTCTCTGACCTGCCCAAGCTCTTTTTCAAACGTTTCTACCTTACTGACACATTCCTTCATATCCTGCCCCACTGCATTATGGATCTTGTCTAGTCTTTTATCTATGATCTCGTGAATTTCTTCCTGATTACTAGAAATCTTATTACTTAACTCTTTGATATTCTTTGTACAAGTTCCTTTGACATGTTCAATTTGAGTATGAAGATCGCTCCGATTCAACTCCATTTCACCTCTAAGGTCAACACACTCTTTATTTACCTTATTTTCTAACTTAGATATTTGACTAGTTACCTCTACTATCTTAGTATCTATTTTAGAATTTAGTGATTCACTTAACCCATCTATTTTCTCATTAATCCCATCAAAATTCTCTTTATTACTACCAATTAATTCTTCCATTTTACTACTTAGAGAGTTAATCTGTTTATTACAATTTTCATTATTAATACTAATTAATTCTTTCATCTCTTTCTTATTATTTTCACTACTACTACTACTAAAGAATTCTTTCATCTCTTTCATCTCTTCCTTACTATTTTCAATCAGTTTCTTACAATTTTCATTATTAGTATTAATTAATTCTTTCATCTCTTCCTTACTATTTTCGTTACTACTAATTATTTGTTCCATTTTATTACTTAGAGAGTTAATCTGTTTATTACTATTTTCACTCAGTTTTTTACAGTTTTCATTACTGATCTCGGTAAATTTGGCCATCATTAATTTTATAAAATCTTGGTTCATTCCCCCCGCGATTTCCTTTTGAGTTTCAGTGTGCTTCTCAATTTCTGCACTTTTCTGAATTATCTCAGAAGCTTCCATCGTATTCACCTGCTCCCTACCCTGAATTTCACCTTGGATGTCCGCAGAAACAATGACCTCGTCGTCACATGACTTTTTATTGTCTTCCTTGTCCATCTTTGGTTCACTAGTGATAGTACGCGATCTGAAATTAATTTCCCTCTTCAAATCCCTTGACATATCCCCAAAATACAAATATATATCACAAAATTATAGTCCTGAAATTTACCGGTAATAATTTCTGTTGGCTTAAATTGTGCATACTCCTCTCAAATGAACCTATGATATGCTGTCATTCAGACCAAATTCTGAATTTCTTCGTGCCCCACGTTGGGCGCCACATTGAGAACTTCCAAACTCGCTGACTAACTTTACAAATATTATTTAAATTGCATTTAAAATTGAAAATCTGAAAATTAACATTCATTAAATAAAATACACACTCGTCTGACCTTGTACTCACACTTACTTGTTACCTGCTTACTTACACATACATTATTTGAAGGGCGCCAGCTGTCACTCAGTACAGCAATAATAGAATGAGATTCTTGACCATCTCTAGGGTGTGGGGTAATAAGCTTACTGTTGACAACATACCTTATAAGTTCTGGGAAAAGGAGATTGGCGTTCGGTTTCCCCATTAATTTTGAGGTTAAGGTATTTTACTTTCAATGAAATGAAACTATGAATTCGTTTGATAGAACAATATATATTCTTTAAATAATATATCAAAAAAATAGTGAGTCTTGTTGCGATAAAACAGATGAGAATACGAAATTATGACATTGCAACTGAAAAAAACTAGGCATGAATTTAAATTCTTCTTGACCGGACATTTAACAATTTATACGAAATATTTCCCTCACTGATTCACTTGACTGTACCTTCAACACTTTTAGTGTAATTACGACGTATTCCTTTGCTCTGGTGTTTACTGTAGATGTGTCACGCCTAACGTGGTGATACATCCTCGCGACTGCTTCTTCTCCATATCATCTGACTTCTTTGTAAGTCAATATGGTATGACCTCTTGGCAGGTCCAGGGTTGCCCTCTCTGACTCCTTGGTAAGCCTTGCGTCCGCGTCTTCCACTAAGTGACGGACCAACCATTTGGTCTCACTCTCTCAATGACCAATAATGGCTCACTGAGTCTTCTCCATCTCTCGTTCACACTGGTTGACTGGCCAACTAAGGCCTCTTGATCTAGTAGACTACTTCACTGTACTGCATCCGTATAAGTAATGACTGACGCTACAATATGGAGCTACCTTATATAGACGTTGGTTGACACAACTACGTAATCTCCAGAAATAACAATGACATACTCCCACCTACGCGACAGATATTACATCCAGTGGTGAAATAGTCCCGCGGCGACTGAGCCCGTGCGCGCATTGCTAAATAAATACGATGACGTAGCCATGGAGTGGCGATGACTTGGCAGAATCGCCAGTGGTCTAGCAATATAACAACGTCACTTCCAATCTCTGATATATACAACAATTCTCACTGTACAGGTGTTTAATGATAATCTACACATACGTATATATGTATACATCTAAGTGCAATCTTGCAAGCAACAGGCAATTGCAAAATTGAATAAAACGGATAATTACAATAATAGTAACAATATCACAGATAAAATAATAATAATACTGACATAATAATAATAATAATAATAATAATAATAATAATAATAATAATAATAATAATAATAATACAGATATCATCTTGTAACGGGATTTGAACCGTTACAACTGAAAGGGGAATGTCACAGCGACATTCATTATCAACGTATTTCTGGTGCATACGAGCGCAACTCGTAACAACAGCTCCACGAGAGCTTTGAAAATCGGAGGTAGGCTAACGAAGAAATTGGAGATAGTAGATTTGTGAATCAGAAGCCACGATGCCCGGACTACGCGCAGGTGACGGATGCGGCAGCTATGCACGCAATCTGCTCATTGATGGAAAGCCAGCCAAAGACATATGACGTAGCCATCGAACATTCAATTCCTTCCATCTCATGATTTCCAAAACCGAAAGGGATACAAAAATTTCAATCACATCATCGTATAGCCCATAACAACGGAGGGTAGAATACCAAATTTCAGTAACATCGGAGGTGGGGTAACGAAGAAATTGAAGATAGTAGATTTGCGAATCAGAAGCCACGATGCCCGGACTACGGGTATAAAAGGAGCTAGTTGAGTAAGCTTAAATCAGTATCCGTGTGTATTCCCAGCTGCCACGGTGTGCGGGCTAGCTGTGGAAGGTATCGGTCAGAGAGCGTTACTCTGTTCGGCAGACTGCCGACGGTAGTTGTGTTTACAGAAAGTACAAGTGTTCGCTGTGGACTTACAAATTTCTAAGTGTCGTACGTGGAAACTTTGAACTCTATTTTTTTGTGAGATGGTAAGTGATATAATATTTTGAGCCGTCAAAAGCTCATGGATTTGTGTATTAAAACTTGAACAGTTCGAGTAACTCTCTTGAGAACGGGACTAAATTCTCCGAGCGAAGAATAAAAAATTATTAGCAACTTACATAAACTGGATGGACTCGCCACATAATAGTTTATCGTCGTTTTTGTACATATTTAGGGAAGTGATAGTTCAGTCATAAACGAGACCATTTGACTCATGTCACCGAGCTCGATAGCTGCAGTCGCTTAAGTGCGGCCAGTATCCAGTATTCGGGAGATAGTAGGTTCGAACCCCACTGTCGGCAGCCCTGAAAATGGTTTTCCGTGGTTTCCCATTTTCACACAGGCAAATGCTGGGGCTGTACCTTAATTAAGGCCACGGCTGCTTGCTTCCCACTCCTAGCCCTTTCCTGTCCCACCGTCGCCATAAGACCTATCTGTGTCGGTGCGACGTAAAGCAACTAGCAAAAAATGACTCATGTCAGTCTTTCGCAACGAACTGTATCATAATAATTTCTAAAGACTGTGTCATTTATTTGTTGGACAATGTTAATTTATTTTCTTCGAACTATGCTGATCACGTTATAATAATGCCTTTTAGGTTCCTAAGACTGTGCCTTAATGACTTAATTTATTTCGTAAAAACTGTGCTTAAATAACACAGTTTATTTTCACAAGAGGGGCTGCCTGGCCGAGGCGGTAAAGGCGTGCTCGGTTAGCCCGGAAGGACGTGGGCTCGAATCCCCGTCAGGAAGTCGTAAAATATAAGAAACGAGATTTCCACTTCCAGAGGTGCATATGGCCCTGAGGTTCATTCAGCCTACACCAAAAATGAGTACCAGGTTAATTCCTGGGGGGCAAAGGCGGCCGGGCGTAGAGCTAACCACTCTACCCATCACGTGCCGAGGTTAACAATGGTGGAAGCCCTTACCATCCACTCCTCCAAGGGCCTTCATGGCCTGTACGGAGGTGACTTTGCTTTGCTTTGCTTTATTTTCACAAGACTGTGCCTTAGTGATAGAATAGACTCGAGGTGTTTCAACTGTGTGCGCTAAGTAGGCTTGGTACACTAGAGCAGTGCATCGAACGACAATCATTTCATTTATGTTGAACTGTGTTAAACTTCTTCCTTCATCATGAACTGTGATCTTCTATCAACTTGAGTTACGTCGACTAGTGCATCGAATGACAATCATTTCATTCATTTGCTGGGCACTGTTAATTTATTTCCTTCGAACTTTGCTGATCACGTTATAATCATTTATTTAACCGTGTTAATCTTCTTCTTTCGTTATGAACTGTGGAACTTGTAAATTCTACGAACTGTGTTGAGTAGTAATATTCAATGAAGGTCCTAATTCGCAAAATGTGCAATGCAGTAAAGAAGTGTCGTACCAGATCTCATTGACATTATGTGCGATGCCTATGCACTTCTTTACTCCCTCCATGAGACCGAAGGGGAATTAAATGCTAAATCAATAATTCCACATTAGGCGTCAAACTCTCGGGCTCGATCCCGATCCTCATCGGACCTTCAAGACCTGTCAACCGCCGTGGGATAACGTGCTGCCATGGTGCTGAGAGGAGATCCATGGTGAGGGGGGAAGGAGTCCGGCAACGTGGGATATAGCCGACTCCCATGCCGAGAGACAGTGTCACTTCCAACCACTGTCTGGACTTTTCAAATCCATCCTTCACGCCTGTAAAAGGTGATATATTTCTTGTCTAACTTGAATAAACAAAGACATAAATTTCAAAACAACTTATTTAAATACCCTTCTCTGTGTGGTTCCTAGCATGGGCCGTACACGCCCTGCTCTCCGATAAAGTTAAAGTACTAGCGTTTCTGTTACAGAGAGAGGGTATAGTAAAGTGACCGCAAAGGCGTGGGGCTCGATAACCTAGAACCTCGATTAACTAGAACCGCGATTAACTAGGAAACAGTGATAAAATTGGTATCTTTACATTTGAGCTCCATTCTCTAGAAACAGACTTTAAAAATGACAACTTAAAAAAAATTGGAGGTTGATTTACTCCATTCTAAAGACAGTCACAGTGAATTTTGTAAAATTAGGACTTGTTTCCAATGAAAGTAGCACAGACCAGTGATTAACTTTAGAGGCACAAGTGATAACTTTTTTGAAAGTTAACTTTTAAATTATTTTCATATAAGCAGGCACTTAAACTTTTAAAGGCACAATAATAGACTAAGAGCAAGAACAGTATTCACACTTTGATTATACACAGTGCAAATAATTGTTGATCATACAAGTGTTTGATTTTTGTTTTGTGTTGGTAAACTTTGAATATTGAACTTTACCATTGGACAATAATGGTGATCTTGAAACTTAACTGAATGATTGTTTTTTCTGCTTTTTGTGAACATAACAAAATCAACATGGATAATATGTTAGCTGCTATTGAGGCTTTAAAAGTCAGTCTAAATTACAGGATTTCAGAATCTAAGGCAAATTTAGGACGTAGGATTGCCGAATCCAATGTAACTTAGAAACTCAACTTAGGGAGTCCAATACTAATTTAGACCGAGCTCGATAGCTGCAGTCGCTTAAGTGTGGCCAGTATCCAGTATTCGGGAGATAGTAGGTTCGAACCTCACTGTCAGCAGCCCTGAAAATGGTTTTTCGTGGTTTCCCTTTTTCACACCAGGCAAATGCTGGGGCTGTATTTAAATTAAGGCCACGGCCGCTTCCTTCCCACTCCTAGCCCTTCCTTGTCCCATCGTCGCCATAAGACCTATGTGTGTTGGTGCGACGTAAAGCAACTAGAAAAAAAACTAATTTAGAAACTCGTATCGCTGAATAAAAGTCGTATTAATGCAACTAATACTGGCATGAAGGCCACTAATGCTAGAATTGCCACAATGAATGCTAGTATAACTCAGCTTAGGGAAGCTAATGAAGCAACCAATGTTAGTATTACACAATTAACGGAATCTGTTGATAAAAAATTGGCAGAAGTTAACTGTATTTTAGAACGTATACTTTGTAATGCAGGTGCCGAAATTGAAAAACAGCTTGATGAGTCTAATAAGAAAATGTATTGTAAGTTCACAGAAATTAATGAAAGATTGACACGTGACTTAGAAGCCATGAAAGAGGAAATCAAATCACAAGTAGCTGAGGACTTGAAAACTGCTTTCCTTTCTTCCCGGAATGTTATCAAAGAACTAGAAAATCTAAAAGGTGATTTTAAGGAGTCCCATGGACAGTTGTCACTAGATGGCTTTTATAAAAGACAACCTCCATGGATCTGTCTAAAATAACTTCAAGAAAATAGGAAATGAGATTAATTTGTTAAACCTCAGCAAGAAGAGGTTGATAAACGTTTCACTACGCAATTACATAATGCTCACACTCAGATTACTCGCATAGGTCGCGATGTATCAGAAGTTAAGGGGGGACCTACACCTATACGCATAAAAATTTGTCAATTTTCAATTTACTTTTTTCTACGTTTATTGATCCTTCCTCTTCAAATCACTGCAACAATTTTTTTGATATGTATCATACTTTCGAAGTTATGACAAATAACGTGCAGGACTGTCACCGACGTGTTCCTACACGTTGGTAACTTTGTTGCTCGTTTCCCGAAACTCTGGATTTTCAAATCCGTTTCCTTAGTAACTGATAGAGTTTTCAAGATAATGAAGTGAAATTTAGTATACATGTGTATACTATAGGGAAGAACAATATGACCTAGAACTGTTGCTGTTCATGTCAGAGTTTCGGTTTTTTAAAATTAATCTCTGAAAAAACTTGCTAAAACGTTACATTATAATATAAGCTTTTTTTAAAAAAATATAGATTCCAATGATTCTAGGTCAATCTGTACCTACTGCATTAGTAAATACAATGAAAAAAGGAATTTTTGAAAAACAATTATATTTGTGTAAAATATTAGGGAAACGGTGGAACAGTGCACAATATGCAGCCGCCATTTTAAATGCCTAATTTCATGAAATGCATTCCCCATATGACTTGTAAATACACGAACATATTGGCAAAGCATAGTGTGATTGGCACACAAAATTACAATTCTTTAGTACTTTCTGTTGCTGAGGAATAAAAAAGTGAAATATACGTGATTTTTGGTTGTTATAGGTGCAGGTCCCCCGTTAAGGCCGATTTGGTGAAGGAAGTAAAGGAAGTTGAGAATTCCATACAAGGGAAAGTTAAAACCTTAAAACTTGAACTCCAGGGAAATATGGAAACGTCCGAACTGCTGCAGCGATTCAAGTGGGAGGTATGGCAACTTCCTCCATACAGTCCAGACTTAGCGCCATACAGTTACCATGTGTTCGGTAACCCGAGGAAGGATCTCGGTGTGCGACGATTCCCAAACGATGAGGAGGGGAACTCAGTTGTCTCCTGGTGGTTACATAGCGCTGGAGGTGATATCTACGCATCTGGAATAGAAAAGTTGGTTGACCGGTCCAAGAAATATTTACAGTCTCTGACGATGTGGAAAAGTGTTGTCATATCCGTGTTGCCTATGTGTAGGTTGTTTCATAAATGGTCATAACTTGGAAGTGTAACTTACTTTTTGATTCGACCTCGTATAAACCACAGGTGTAACCAACATGATACGGGCCCGCCTGCAGGAATCAAAATTGGGCCCCCTCAAAGAAATTGTATAAAACCTATCGATACCAGATATAAAATTAACTACAGCAAATAGAAGCATAACTCTGATCCATTCTATCTCCATTTAATATATGGAAAGGACTTTCTGTCAAAATATTAAAACATTTCTTAACAGATTATTTTCACAATCAAATAATTTCTAGGGATTGAAATACATCGTAAATATACGTTTCATCGTCGCCATAAGACCTATCTGTGTCGGTGCGACGTAAAGCCCCTAGCAAAAAAAAATACGTTTCTGTGTTTTGATTTTTAATTTTTAAACCTTTACTGTTCTCACATTAAAGTCCAAAAGAACTGGACGACGCGGTGTACTTTATGGGATGATAAAACACTGAAGATTTTAATGACATCAGTGGATGTCAAAATCGATGCTGAACAGGCTGAGTTCGTTGAATCTGTACCATTTCACAGGTAGTTCTTTATAAGTCTCAGTTTCGAAAATGATCACTTTGCGGTAGAAACTGTAACAGGAATAATAAGGTCTAAACTATGATATTTTGGTACCAATTTTCGTTGGTTTGTTATAATAACTTGGCGCAGATCTTTTTTTTGAGTGAGCGTGGCGCTTGTGTTCGTATGAGTAGAGCCCATAAGTTCATGCATTTAATTTTGCTAAAATAGGCAGGAACGGGTGAGTTGGCCGTGCGGTTAGGGGCGCGTGGCTGTGAGCTTGCATCCGGGAGATAGTGCGTTCGAATCCTACTATCGGCAGCCCTGAAGATGGTTTTTCCGTGGTTTCCCATTTTCACACCTTAATTAATGCCACGGCCGCTTCCTTCACACTCCTAGGCCTTTCCTATCCCATCGTCGCCATAAGACCTATCTGTGTCGATGCGACGTAAAGCCACTAGTAGAAAACAATATATATAATATTTCCATAATAAGAAACACAAACATGTGTATCCTTCTCGATACCAAAATTGATCAGCTGTCCGCACGAGCGAAATGAAGGGATTGCTTAATACGCGGAGGTTTATATCAGTAGCGTAGGGTTAGGGCCTGCAGTGGCCCCGGGCCTTAAGGGACCCGCAAATTTCCACAGAAAATTAATAAATAATATATAATTTTACACGAATGCCACTGTGCACGGCAAAGGTGATGTAGAATGCGCCGAAAAAATCTTTTACAAATCATAAGTAGAGTACTTGCGAGTTGGTTGCATCTAGCTGCAGTTATTGTGTTAAGTCTAGGACGATAGTCTCTCATAACCAGAGCCCGGAAATTACGCAAAATTACTTTTCTGTCTAGGTGGATATATCGAAGTGTAACAAACATGTTTCCATACGTTTGGGAACGGAAGGACCAGTTATTACTTTGCCTTTTCTTGGCCATTTTAAGTTGTGGATATTTTCTGCTGTTATTTATGTATTAAAATTAATCAATGGAAAGAAAAATATATAATTCCAATGTACTGCATTAATAATAAAGAAAAAATCATTTTAGCTTAATAGATAAAAAATAACATTCACATAAAAGGTGTGAGGCTTGCCAGGTCACGTCGATGCTATGTAAAATTAAGTGCTGGTGGTGATTATTGTTTTCAGAGGAAAAACAGCTTGATAACCATCCTCTGATAACACTAAACAGAAGGAAAATGGAAGAGGTCCGATACTTCGAAAAATGAAGGTATCGGCAAAAGAAAGAAAGGGGAGGACCACGAAGAGGCTAAAATCTAATCTAATACCGTCGAGGTCGGAAAAGAGCAAGAAGTGACCAAGGGAGGTCAGACAGGAAAGGTAACGGCGAGGAACCGGACACAAGTAAGTGAAAGCAACGCCAGACTCAGCTAGGGGACCCTTGGTCGCACACCCACACTCCCAAGTTGAGGGGCCCTGGTCTCCCGTTTAGTCGCCTCCTCTTAAGACAGGCAGGGGATACCGTTGACGTTATTCTATCATCACCACCCACAGGGGGTGTAAGATTAAGTACTAACATGTGATCCAGATGTGTGTTACACAGCTTACATGAAAACATCTTCATTATTTTAGTGCTCAATTTTTGTCCTTATAAATGCCTATTTTAATTATTTTACTGCCTCTTTCCTAAATGTTAAGTCCTTATTTGCCTGCCTATTTGTTTGTTATTTGTTTTACTCGCCCGGTGAAATATTATTTTGATAACTCCTGATTTACAGTGCTTATCCCTTGAGAGATTACGGAATGAATTTGAAGATGCGTGTAGCTAAATAAAACAATAGAGCACTCGTCACAAAACGTAACGTATGCAAATCCCAAGGTCAAGCAATAGTATGGCTTGAAAGTAAAGGTGTTCAAGTGACATCCTGAATTCCCACGGATGGTAAAGCAATTGTCCACGGCAGTGGTGCTCTGCCAAGCGTTCTACTTTCACTTCATCAGCTTCTAGTCCTCAGTTCACGGTCCTGTAAGAAACAAAAGTCTTGTCACCGTTTCATTTCCCCTTTCTCTTCTTTTTTTCTGTCTTTCTCTCACTGTTCCGAATCACTGTCCGTACACAGAGAAGTCCTACAAGGCCCACTAATGAGTTCGATTGCCTCAGCTCCACAGGCTCTTTACTGTGATCTACACTTAGATATTCTGTTTTTTTATGTTAAACCATTTTTAGTATGCCTTATCTTTGAACAAGAGCTATTTTCCATTGAGGTGCGTTACGCAATTCAAGAACACCCTCGTGCGACCTTGCAGCTGAATACGTCGTAAAATAGCCATTACCAGCATTAGTTCCGTAATAAGACGAGACGGTAAAAAGGTGGGAGCAGTCTGGCACTTTACATCTACATCCGTATTGGACTGATGTTACGATTTTAAGACTGAGAATTGGAGCCAGAGTCTAACGTGTATCGTAGCCATAAAACTTAAAAGTTTACTTTTTTTTAGGTTTGTAGGATACAGCACCAACAAAAAATTGTTCCATCGTTTTCCTTTAGCTACTTTTTACTCTAATAAATTTAAGAAACACACGGCACATTACTCAATCTGGCAGTAACATGTTCGCCTTTAACTCTTAGTAGTCGAATATGTTCGGCAAGTTACATAACTCCATGCGTTTCCATCTTTCTGGCAACGTGTCAGTGTGTAGCTGTACTTTATTAAGACTTGGTATATTTTAAACTAATACCAAGTAGAGTGGCCGCTGCATTCAGAAGAAGAGGGCGTTTCGAACCCCATCGCCAGCTGTCCTGTGAATCGTTTTCTTCCCATTTTCATTTCCAGGCAAATGCCGGGACAGTTCATACACATAGGCCACAGCTGATTACTTCCACCTCCTTACCCAATTTCGTTCACCATCACTCATCTTCATCTTCATTAGTTCCTCAACTGATGTTGGCGTCAGGAAGGGCATCCCGCCGCAAAAAATGCCGTGTAAATTCATCGCACCTCATCCCCGACCCCATATTAAGAAATTGGACTAGGAGATAGACACAGACATGAATCGTATAGTTTAAACCTAATCACAAAATGAAATGGAATACCTTCATAAATTATTTCATAAATGCTGGAAATGAAGACATTTTGGGCACGTTTCTCTTACCCACATTCGCTCCCTATGCACTCGTCTCAAAGCAAACAGCTCGATGAACAACAGAACATAATTTATTCAGTCATTATAGTAATAATAATAATAACAACAACGTTATTAGTTTTACGTAGGACTAACTCCTTTTACAGTGCCAGAATTTAGTCTCGCAGGAGATTTTTTGCGTACCATTAAATCTACCGACACGAGGCTGACGTACAACCGAAGTCTGAGCCACTCGGCCCGGCACAGTGTACTGTGTACAGACTGAAAAGTTGTCGGAGTGTCTTTCTCCTTATTTTCTGATTTTCACACCAGGCAAATGCTGTCTGGGGCAGTACCAGTTTTTACATTTTAAAATTTTGTTTTTGGTGATGTCATTCCGTATCTGCCTCTGATAATTGCTCTGTATCTGTGTATCACGGAAGTTTATCCATTTTTGAGAAGTCATTGCTGTCTGATACTAAGTTATTTTATTTTATTATAATTTGTACCTCATCCGGGATTTCCGTAAATAACACATATTACGGAAGACATGGCATGATCAGTTTCGATATTACTAATTGAAGTTGATAACGCGGCGTCAAGTATTTCTTTCCTTTCCATCTACGGATGGACCATAATCGCAAATGCCAGTCAGCACTGTTGTAATATACGTCTTAGTAAAATTCCATAATCACAGATTATTTCACAAGTTTTCTTGTTCCAGACCTTCCTTACTTCATTGTTATTTCTTGTAACCGTGAACACCTCTTCCGTTCAACGTATTTCAGTATTCTTTGATGTTTTATGTTTGACTTAATGGTTGAATTGTCCCTTCGTCTTCTTCTTCTTTACCTGTTTACCATCCAGGGTCGGTTTTTCCCTCGGACTCTGTGAGAGATCCCACCTCTACCACCTTAAGGGCAGTGTCCTGGAGCTTCAGACTCTGGGTCGGGGGATACAACTGGGGAGGATGACCAGTACCTCGCCCAGCCTGCCTCACCTGCTATGCTGAACAGGGGCCTTGCGGGGAGATGGGATTATTATAAGGGATACACAAGGAAAAGGGAATGAAGCGGCCGTGGCCTTAAGTTAGGTATCATCCCGTCATTTTCCTGGAGGAGAAGTGGGAAACCACGAAAAACCATTTCCAGGTGACTGAGGAGGGAATCGAACCCACCTGTACTCAGTTGACCTCCCGAGGTGGAGTAGACCCGTTCCAGCCCTTTTTTCAAATTTCGTGGCAGAGCCGGGAATCGAACCGGAGCCTCCGGAGGTGGCAGCTAATCACACTAACCACTACACCACAGAGGCGGTCGGTTGAATAGTCCCCTGAAAAATAAACATGCGTTTGCCATTTCTTTTCTTAGGAATGGTAATAATTATGTCTTATTTGATGTCGCTAACTTCACACTGCCACGTTCCCTCTTCTTTGGGACGGCCACGCAAGTACTTCGCCCGACGGTAAGGAACTTGTCTTGAGGTATACTATTAGTGCAGGTGCGACGGTGGTAGTTTTCCATCAATTCAACACTGTTCCTTTACCAGTGGTAGCGATTACGTGGGGTGAGAGGGGACAGTCGCCCCTCCCCCCACTTTGTAGAGAACACATTACATTTTTATTCCAATTCAGCCACCTGAAACTAGGAATTATAGGAATTTTTAAAGGAAATATTTGTAGGAATGGTTCATGTTTGTGGGTTACTGTAGTCACGTCCTAGTTCGTGAACCATGGGCAACGGCTAAGTGGCCTAGTAAGTGGTCCTGAGAGTCGGGATACCAGTTGCTATGGAATGGGAGTGGGCATCTCGGACATATTCTGAGTCGTGGCCCTCCTTGTGCTCAGGCGGCCAGGACTACACAATTCACCGGTGGTCCATAACCCGTTAGAGGAGAGATCCTCACTTGGACTATGTGCAAGTAGGGCAGCATCCTGCTTCATGAATTTACCGAGCTCAGAACACTTTAAGCAAGCCTCGGACCTATGGGAGTAATGGAGTCCCACTCCCATTTGACAGGCGAGGGACTCCTTGGAAACAACTTGGCGAACGAAATGGAATTCGATGGGGAGCTATCAATATTAATGGGGCTTATGGAAGAAAGAAGGTAGAACTTGCTGAGTCAGCAAAGAGGATGCATCTGGATGTGCTAGGAGTAAGTGATATTCGGGTAAGGGGAGATAACGAGGAAGAGATAGGAGATTATAAAGTGTACTTAACGGGTGTTAGAAAGGGAAGGGCAGAGTCTGGGGTAGGGCTCTTTATCAGGAATACCATTGCACGCAACATAGTTTCTGTTAGGCACGTAAGTGAGCGAATGATGTGGGTAGATTTGTCAGTGGGAGGAATTAGGACAAGAATTGTGTCCGTGTATTCACCATGTGAGGGTGCAGATGAGGATGAAGTTGACAAGTTTTATGAAGCATTGAGTGACATCGTGGTCAGGGTCAACAGCAAGGATAGAATAGTGCTAATGGGTGATTTCAATGCGAGAGTTGGGAATAGAACTGAAGGATACGAAAGGGTGATTGGTAAATGTGGGGAAGATATGGAAGCTAATGGGAATGGGAAGCGCTTGCTGGACTTCTGTGCTAGTATGGGTTTAGCTGTTACAAATACATTCTTCAAGCATAAGGCTATTCACCGCTACACATGGGAGGCTAGGGGTACCAGATCCATAATAGACTATATCTTAACAGACTTTGAATTCAGGAAATCTTTTAGGAATGTACGAGTTTTTCGGGGATTTTTCGATGATACAGACCATTATCTGATCTGTAGTGAACTAAGTATCTCTAGGCCTAGGGTAGAGAAAGTGAAATCTGTCTGCAAACGAATAAGGGTAGAAAATCTCCAGGATGAGGAAATTAGACAGAAGTACATGGATATGATTAGTGATAAGTTTCGAACAGTAGACAGTAAGCAGGTTCAGGATATAGAAAGTGAATGGGTGGCATACAGGGATGCTGTAGTAGAAACAGCAAGGGAATGCCTAGGAACAACTGTGTGTAAAGATGGGAAAAGGCGAACATCTTGGTGGAATGATGAAGTGAGAGCAGCCTGTAAACGTGAAAAGAAGGCTTATCAGAAATGGCTCCAAACAAGGGCCGAGGCAGACAGGGATTGGTACGTAGATGAAAGAAACAGAGCGAAACAAATAGTTGTTGAATCCAAAAAGAAGTCATGGGAACATTTTGGTTATAACCTGGAAAGGCTAGGTCAAGCAGCAGGGAAACCTTTCTGGACAGTAATAAAGAATCTTAGAAAGGGAGGGAAAAAGGAAATGAACAGTGTTTTGAGTAATTCAGGTGAACTCATAACAGATCCCAGGGAATCACTGGAGAGGTGGAGGGAATATTTTGAACATCTTCTCAATGTAAAAGGAAATCATCATGGTGGTGTTGCAAACAGTCAAGCTCATGGGGAGGAGGAAAATGATGTTGGTGAAATTATGCTTGAGGAAGTGGAAAGGATGGTAAATAAACTCCATTTTCATAAGGCAGCGGGAATAGATGAAATTAGACCTGAAATGATGAGGTATAGTGGGAAGGCAGGGATGAAATGGCTTCATAGAGTAGTAAAATTAGCGTGGAGTGTTGGTAAGGTACCTTCAGATTGGACAAAAGCAGTAATTGCACCTATCTATAAGCAAGGGAACAGGAAGGATTGCAACAACTATCGAGGTATCTCATTGATTAGTATACCAGGCAAAGTATTCACAGGCATCTTGGAAGGGAGGGTGCGATCAGTCGTTGAGAGGAAGTTGGATGTAAACCAGTGTGGTTTCAGACCACAGAGAGGCTGTCAGGATCAGATTTTCAGTATGCGCCAGGTAATTGAAAAATGCTACGAGTGAATAGGCAGTTGTGTTTATGTTTCGTAGATCTAGAGAAAGCATATGACAGGGTACCGAGGGAAAAGATGTTCGCTATACTGGGGGACTATGGAATTAAAGGTAGATTATTAAAATCAATCAAAGGCATTTATGTTGACAATTGGACTTCAGTGAGAATTGATGGTAGAATGAGTTCTTGGTTCAGGGTACTTACAGGAGTTAGACAAGGCTGTAATCTTTCACCTTTGCTGTTTGTAGTTTACATGGATCATATGCTGAAAGGTATAAAATGGCAGGGAGGGATTCAGTTAGGTGGAAATGTAGTAAGCAGTTTGGCCTATGCTGACGACTTGGTCTTAATGGCAGACTGTGCCGAAAGCCTGCAGTCTAACATCTTAGAACTTGAAAATAGGTGCAATGAGTATGGTATGAAAATTAGCCTCTCGAAGACTAAATTGATGTCAGTAGGTAAGAAATCCAACAGAATTGAATGTCAGATTGGTGATACAAAGCTAGAACAGGTCGATAATTTCAAGTATTTAGGTTGTGTTTTCCCAGGATGGTAATATAGTAAGGGAGATTGAATCAAGGTGTAGTAAAGCTAATGCAGTGAGCTCGCAGTTGCGATCAGCAGTATTCTGTAAGAAGGAAGTCTGCTCCCAGACAAAACTATCTTTACATCGGTCAGTTTTCAGACCAACTTTGCTTTATGGGAGCGAAAGCTGGGTGGACTCAGGATATATTATTCATAAGTTAGAAGTAACAGACATGAAAGTAGCAAGAATGATTGCTGGTACAAACAGGTGGGAACAATGGCAGGAGGGAACTCGGAATGAGGAGATAAAGGCTAATTTAGGAATGAACTCGATGGATGAAGCTGTACGCATAAACCGGCTTCGGTGGTGGGGTCATGTGAGGCGAATGGAGGAGGATAGGTTACCTAGGAGAATAATGGACTCTGTTATGGAGGGTAAGAGAAGTAGAGGGAGACCAAGACGACGATGGTTAGGCTCGGTTTCTAACGATTTAAAGATAAGAGGTATAGAACTAAATGAGGCCACAACACTAGTTGCAAATCGAGGATTGTGGCGACGTTTAGTAAATTCTCAGAGGCTTGCAGACTGAACGCTGAAAGGCATAACAGTCTATAATGATAATGTATGTATGTATGTATGTATGTATGTATGTATGTATGTATGTATGTATGTATGTATGTATGTATGTATGTATGTATGTATGTATGTAATATTTGTAGGAACCACGTTGTCTTATCAGGTATTTCTTTCCTTTAATTTCATTAATTATTAAAGAAAATGGCCCGCCTCTGTGGTGTAGTGGTTTGTGTGATTAGCTGCCACCCCCGGAGCCCCGCGTACGATTCCCAGCTCGGCCACGATATTTGAAAAATGGTACGAGGGCTGGAACGGTGTCCACTCAGCCTCGGCAGGTCAACTGAGTAGAGGGGGGGGGGGGTTCTATTCCCTCCTCAGGCATCCTCGAAGTGGTTTTCCGTGGTTTCCCACTTCTCCTCCAGGCGAATGCCGGGATGGTACCTAACTTAAGGCCACGGCCGCTTCCTTCCCTCTTCCTTGCCTATCTCTTCCAATCTTCCCATCCCTCCACAAGGTCCCTGTTCAGCATAGCAGGTGAGGCCGCCTGGGCAAGGTACTGGTCATTCTCCCCAGTTGTATCCCATACCAAGAGTCTGAAGCTCTAGGACACTGCCCTTGAGGCGGTAGAGGTGGTATCCCTCGCTGAGTCCGAGGGAAAAGCCGAAACTAGAGGGTAAACAGATGATGATGAAATGCCGGGATGGTACCGAACTTAAGGCCACAGCCGCTTCCTGTCCTCTTCCATTTCTATCCCTTCCAATCTTCCCATCCCCCCACAAGGCCCATGTTCAGCATAGCAGTTGAGGCCACCTGTGCGAGATACTGGCCTCTCTCCCCACTTGTATCCCCCGACGCAGTCTCACGCTCCAGGACACGGACCTTGAGGCGGTAGAGGTGGGATCCTTCGCTCAGTCCGAGCGAAAGACCAATCCTGGAGGGTAAACGGATTAAGAAATGAAATGGCATATGGTTTTTAGTACCGGGAGTGTCCGAGGACATGTTCGGCTCGCCAGGTGCAGGTCTTTTGATGTGAGGCCCGTAGGCGACCTACGCGTCGTGATGAGGATGAAATGATGATGAAGACGGCACATACACACAGCCTCCGTGCCAGTGAAATTAGCCAATGGTGGTAAAAATTCCTGATCCTGCCGGGAATCGAACCCGGCACCCCTCTGACCAAAGGACAAACGGATTATGAAAGGAAGATTAAGGAAAATACTTAGCGGAAATATGGACAAAATGTCGTTTGTCGCGACTATCCGGGCCACAGCGAGATACATAGCGTGTAACGTGTGCAGCGAGGAAGGTGGCAGGGGTATACTTCTGTCAAGGTCATGGACACTGAGGTATTATTCACCCCAACAGGTTGCTGATTCGCCGGCTTGCCACGCGCATTCGTCAGTCTGGCAGTCTGGCTCAGTCAATGTGTCTGTAGTTCTGTCTAGTGTCAGTTACTTTCTTAGTGTCTACTCAAATACTAAATGATTTTTCACCGGGCGAGTTGGCCGTCCGGTTAGGGCCGCATAGCTGTGAGCTTGCATCCGGGAGACAGTGGGTTCGAACCCACTGTCGGCAGCTCTGAAGATTGTTTCCCGTGGTTTCCCATTTTCACACCAGGCAAATGCTGGGGCTGTACCTTAATTAAGGCCACGGCCGCTTCCTTCCCACTCCCAGCCCTTTCCTGTCCCATCGTCGCCATAAGACCTATCTGCGTCGGTGCGACTTAAAGCCAACAGTAGAAAAAGGTTTTTAATTGTACAATCACGCTTACTTCTAGTTAATTGCAATATATGTCCAATTATTGTAATTATTGTTCCTTTGGTGAAAGTCTTATTGTATAGTATTTAGTCAAGTGATCAAAAGCCGGGCTGAATGGCTCAGACGGTAAAGGCTATGGCGTTCTGACCCTAACTTGGCAGGTTCTATTCTCGCTCAATCTAATGGTATTTGAATGTGCTCAAATACGTCAGTCTCGTGTCGGTAGATTTACTGGCACGTAAATGAACTCCTACCGGACAAAAATTCCGGCACCTCAGCTTTTCCGAAAACTGTCAAAAGTAGTTTAGTGGGACGTAAAAACAATAACACTAATTAATTAAATTCTCAGCGAACTATTATTACCGCACTTAACTTGGTAGACTTTGAACATTTACCTTTCTGCCGAAGTTCTCTCCGACAGCATAAACAATTTACCATTTTGTAGCTTTTCTTTCTTTTTAAAAATATTTTTGATGAAACCCCACTCCCCAACTGCTATATCCCTCAAACCTGGATACTTTTTATTTATAAATTTTATGCTCCCTCCACCCCACCACCTCCCCAATTCTAATTCCCCATCGCCACTACTGTCCTTTACTGCACTATCATTATTCACAATGCCAATGTATTTGTATTCTGCTGAGGATCTACCATAATTAACGCCACGGTCACTTCCTTCCCAATCCTTGCCATTTCCTATCCCATTATCGCCATAAGACTTGTCTGTGTCAATGCGACGTAAAACTAGTAGCAAAATAAGTGTCCTAAGTGTCCGCCTCTGTGGTGTAGTGGTTAGTGTGATTAGTGGCCATCCCCGGAGGTCGGGTTCGATTCCCGGCTCTGCCACGAAATTTGAAAAGTGGTACGAGGGCTGGAAAGGGGTCCACTCAGCCGTGGTAGGTGAACTGAGAAGAGGGGTGTTCGATTCCCACCTCAGCCATCCTCGAAGTGTTTTTTCGTGGTTTCCCACTTCTCCTCCAGGCAAATGCCGGGATGGTACCTAAGTTAAGGCTACGGCCGCGTCCTTGCTTCTTCCTTGTCTACCCGTTCCGATCTTCCCATGTCCCACAAGGTCTCCGTTCAGCATAGCAGGTGAGGCCACGTGGGTGAGGTACTGAGGTGTAGTACCTAAATTATGATAATTCATTGAAAGGAAAACACTGGGTTTTACTTGGGAAACTTACTTCTTTCTTTTTTCCTTTCTATCTTTTTCTTAATCCATTTTACCCTCCAGGGTTGTTTTTTTTCCCTCGGACTCGGCGAGGGATCCCACATCTACCGCCTCAAGGGTAGTGTCCTGGAGCGTGAGACTTTGGGTCGGGGAAAACAATATTGTTGGTGAGAGGAAAATGATTTGGAGAAAATTGGCCAGAAGAAGGGTGCGATAGGAAAGACGAATACTGATACACCCAGGACTTGTTCAGTTATTTTTTGAAGGAAGAGTACGGTGTAAGAACGGTAGAACTAATTTAGCACAGGATAGGGTGGCATGGGGATCTGCATCATACCAATCTATGAAATGATAATCTCAACAACAACAACAACAACAACAAATGTATCGTCGACGTAATCGGGAAATTTCTAATGTACAATACCTGGGTTGAGTTGTTCAACTTACCTAGCTCTCATTTACGTCAATTGTAGATACGTCTGCTGACATTTTAAATGTTCAGTTGACTTTATTCCCAGTATTCGACAACAAATTCGTCACAAATGGTCTACGGAATTTGAAACATCTCAACTGCATAAAGGTAGAGCTTATGATCTCGTACAACCCAACATCCCTCCTAAGCCATGGTATAAGTTCCATCGGTCACGAGGTCTAACGGTTTCAGTAATCCGAATGAGGCTAAATCATGGATCATTCCCTTCACATCTCCATCGCATAGGGGTTTTGGATTCACTGCCCTGTCGATGTCAGTATAGGGGCTGCCTGGCCGAGGCGGTAAAGGCGTGCCCGGTTCGCCCGGAAGGATGTGGGTTCGAATCCCCGTCAGGAAGTCGTAAAATTTAAGAAACTATATTTCCACTTCCGGAGGTGCATATGGCCCTGAGGTTCACTCAGCCTGGGGGCAAAGGCGGCCGGGCGTAGAGCTAACCACTCTACCCCATCATGTGCCGCGTTTAACAATGGTGGAAGCTTTTACCTTCAAGGGCCTTCATGGCCTGTAAGGAGGTGACTTTGTCGATGTCAGTATGCAGAGGATGAGGAGGACGAATTAACCAGACGCAGCTACAATAAGACCGACCTGTTGTTCAAGTGTGGCCTTTATCCTCTTTCTCGAAGCCGCTTTATATCTGAACTATGCCATCTACAAGTGTCGTTCCCCACTAACGCTGCAAGGTGACAAGAATAATTCAGTTCTGAATGCTGCGATGGACTTTTTGAGAACTGCGGATATAATAATTTGTGCTCACCGCATTGTTTTTCGTGGGTTTTTTTTCTTCTCCCCTTTTCTCCCGGAAGAGAGATTCAGTGTTGTGTTATGTACTTGAAGAATGTGGACGATCCGGTTTTCATTCATTATATGTACTTTGCACTGACGATTTATATTTTTGTATGTGTGCTGTAAGTGTTCCTTGTACATGGAGGATGACCAAATGTTGTTCCAACAAAGGTCAATTTTAAAAAATGTTCAGTTTCACACGAACAGTCTAGTGTGAAGAGAACCACAGTGATGCGATAATTGTCGTCTAAGGTAGGCCTATTCTTACGAGTTTCCACATCTTTGCCAACGTTAAAGACCAGGAACGAGAGTGACTTGACGAGAAACTTTTTTCCTTTTTCGTGTATTGTCCTTCAGTTGACATTGCTTCACGGTGATGATTGTCGCGTCATGCTACTTTCTGGTTGAAGAACACTCTTGGCGTTTTACCGTGTTAGGCTTAAGTAGGTCGTAACAGGACAGATCATTAAGCAGGTTTTATTGGTGCATTTGGACATATGAATTTGGAGAAACAAGCAAGCAAAGCTTGTAGTTTCACGTGACTGCTGATATCGTGATCATAGCCTCGGGACCTCCTGTTTTACGTGAAGTTGGAACCACAGGAAGGTGACATTTTATTTGAAAACACTCACATGCTTTGGCTGGAATTAGAGGCGCAGCCGCCTTGGTGGAAATTCGGTGAATTAGCCTCTCGTGTCGTAAGAGGCGACTAAAAGGAGACCCAGGAGCGTGGGTTGCATTCCTTCCACGCACTTGTGTCAGACTCCTCACTTTCATCTATCCTATCCGACCTCCCTTGTTCTTTTCGACCCCGATGGTATTAGGTATTCAGGCCTCGGGAGTTTTTCCTTTTCAGGCCCTTTTTGGCTTTCGTCTTTCTTTGGCCCCTATCTTCATTTTTCGAAGTGTCTGATCCCTTTCATGTATTCGCTCTGATTAGTGCTAACAGATGATGGTTGCCCAGTTGTACTTCCTCTTAAAACAATAATCACCACCACCATTGTCCGGCTGCATGGCTAAATGGTTAGCGTGCTGGCTTTTGGTCACAGGGGTCCCGGGTTCGATTCCCAGCAGGGTCAGGACTTTTAACGTTAATTGGTTATTTTCGTAGGCACGGGGGCTGAGTGTATGTGTCGTCTTCATCATCATGTGATGCTCATCACGACGCGCAGGTCGCCTACGGGAGTCAAATCAAAAGACCTGCATTTGCTTTACGTCGCACCGACACAGATAGGTCTTATGGCGACGATGGGACAGAGAAGGGCTAGGAGTGGGAAGGAAGCGGCCGTGGCCTTAATTAAGGTACAGCCTCAGCATTTGCCTGGTGTGAAAATGTTAAACCACGGAAAACCATTTTCAGGGCTGCCGACAGTGGGGTTCAAACCTACTATCTCCCGAATATTGGGGACCTGCATTTGGTGAGCCGAACTTGTCCTCAGGCACTCCCGGCACTAAAAGCCATACGCCATTTCCATTTCATTACCACCACCTCTTAGCCTCTCGACTATCTCACTCCCATCGGAGCATGCATTTGCGAATGATTATTGCTTCCGGTCTCGGCAGGCCAAGAGACCCGCAGAAGGGACCTGATTACGAACTTGGATTTCTAGTCGAGGCAAGAACGTGCACTTTTGAGCAGACATATTAGAACGATGAAACATAATATTGTGGGGTTGCGGGTGAGAATTGTGTACCACATGTGGACTTGAGCCCTGTTTTACGGCCGGGTGCCATTCGTGACGCCAACCGTATGTGGAGGGTTTTATTCACTATTGCGTATATATGTTGTGGTAGGTAATGCTGTATGTTGTGTATACTTCTTTCTTAATCTGCTCACCTTCCAGGGTTGGTTTTTCCCTCGGGCTCAGCGAGGGATCCCACCTCTACTGCCTCAAGGGCAGTGTCCTGGAGCGTGAAACATTGGGTCTGGGGATACAACTGGGGAGAATGACCAGTACCTCGTTCAGGTGGCCTCACCTGCTATGCTGAACAGGGGCCTTGGTAGCGGAATGGAAGATTGGAAGGGATAGACAAGGAAGAGGGAAGGAAGCGGCCGTGGCCTTAAGTTAGGTACCATCCCGGTATCTGCCTGGAGGAGAAGTGGGAAACCACGGAAAACCACTTCCAGGATGGCTGAGGTGGGAATCGAACCCACCTCTATTCAGTTGACCTCGCGAGGCTGAGTGACCCCGTTTCAGCCCTCCTACCACTTTTCAAATTTCCTGGCAGAGCCGGGAATCGAATCCGGTCCTCCGGGGTTGGCAGCTAATCACACTAACCACTACACCACCGTGGCGGACTGTTGTCTATATACGAATAGTAATGCATTGAGACAAGCACAAACGCACAATTCCTCAAGCTATACGAATTAACCAGACGCAGCTAAAATAGGACCGACCTGGCTTGAAATCGATCATGGGATTCACTGAGCGGAAAGCTGCGATGCTCATCATTCACCCAAGGAGGTACACAACTGGAGTTATTAATATGTCAACATTAGACACGGTAAGCATGTTGGTATAACCATTTAGCTACCGGTGTCTGTATTTCAGTGGAGTGAGGAAGAACTCGCATATCACGAGAAACTACTCGCAGGATGACCATGAGGTCAGAAATTCAAAACTCGGAAGTGTCCATCAGTCTAGCGCTGAGGTGTCCGGCTTCTTGGCTAAATGGTTAGCGTGCTGACCATTGGTTACAGGGGGTCCGGGTTCGGCTCCCGGCAGGGTCGGGAATTTTAACCTTAATTGGTTAATTTCGCTGGCACGGGGGCTGGGTGTACGTGTCGTCTTCATCATCATGTCATCCTCATCAGGACGCGCAGGTTTCCGACGGGTGTCATATCAAAAGATCTGCATCTGGCGAGCTGAACTTGTCCTCGGTCACTCCCGGCACTAAAAGCCAAACGCCATTTCATTTTTACTACATGAGGTTTGGTTCTGTTGTTTTGGTGCCAACTCGAAATGTGCTGGAACTGTACACAGACATTTTATTGTATACATCCTCATTCGAGTTGAATTGAAAGTATACGTCATTGTAGTAAATTTACATGTACTGTACAATATTCTATTTTATAATCTCTATAGCATAGCTGTTCCAAAAACACGCGCTTTAAGAAGCGGCATGTTTCATATTAACGTCAGTTTTCTTTTGAAACACTCAGTTCCATCTTCGAAATATACCAAAGATGTCCTCTCCGCGATATCAATGTGTTATTTTTAATTATTTAACCATTCACCAATATTTCATATTTCTTTGCCTATGGTTTAACTTCGCATTAACATACAGATTGTTGACGCAAAAAGAGGAAAAGGCCAGGACTGGGAAGTTAGTGACCATGTTCTTAATTAAGGTACAGCCTGATTGACGTGAAAGTGGCGAACCACGGAAATCACCTTCCGAGCTGCCGGAGGTAGAATTCGAACCCGTCGTCTCCCGAATGTAAGCTCACAGCTACGTGATCCGTACTCTGTATTAACACATAATATTAAATGTCGGGGTGAGTAGTTCAGACGGTTAAGGCGCTGGCTTTCTGACCCCAAGTTGGCAGGTTCGATCCTGGCTTAGTCCGATGGTTTTTGAAGGACCGAGAGAGCTGGCCGTGAGGTTAGATACGCGCAGCTGTGAGCTTTCATCCGGAAGATAGTGGGTTCGAATACCTGTCGGCTGCCCTTAAGATGGTTTTTCGTGGTTTCCCAATTTCACACCAGGCAAATTGTGGGGGTTGTACCTTAATTAAGACCACGGCCGTTTCCTTCTCACTCCTAGGCATTTTCTATCCCATCGTCGCCATCAGACCTATCTGTGTCGGTGCGACGGAAAACAAATTGTAGAAAAGTTGTTTTGCTAGTTGTTTTACGTCGCACCGACATAGATAGGTTTTATGGCGACGATGGGACAGGAAAGGGCTAGGAGTGGGAAGGAAGCGGCCGTGGCCTTCATTAAGGTACAGCCCCAGAAATTGTAAAAAAGAAGGGTATTTGAAGGTGCTCAGACACGTCAGCCCCGTGTCATTAGATTTTCTGTCACCTAAGGGAACTTCCAGCACCTCGGCACCTCCGAAAACCGTAAAAGTAGTTACTGGGACGTAAAAACCAATAATATTATTATTCAAATATTCAGTCCGACTCATTGGCTGAATGGTCAGCGTTGAGGCCTTCGGTTCAGAGGGTCCCGGGTTCGATTCCCGGCCAGATCGGGGATTTTAATCGCCCCTGATTAATTCTTCTGGCCCCGGGACTGGGTGTTTGTGTTTGCCCCAACACTTTCCTCTTCATATTCACACAACACACTACACAACCAACCACCACAGAAACACGCAACAGTGATTACATCCCTCCATATAGGGTTGGCGTCAGGAAGGGCATCCGGCCGTAAAACAGGGCCAAATCCACGTGTGCAACACAGTTGTCGATTAAACGAGTTTCGACTAATGGAGGTTCCTTTTTATCCGATCCCGATAAAATAACAATCGCGTTTCTATTAGCGCCAAACAATTACATTGCTTCACGGCTCTAGTTAATCACTCCCTTCTAGTCGGTATCAGAATGAACGCGCAACGAAACGACCCCATTGTTTCGCTGCCAGAGTCATTTGTCACTAACAGCTATGCACTCTAAATGCTGTTACACGGCTCGATCTTAGGACTGTAATCACTCTGTCGGCTGCCGGTCAAATGAGCGGGGAAAAGAAAACGTGTGATGGTGTGATGAACACTATGAATGAACTGATGAAGCCATTACCATTTCAGTATCCCAAGATAAAGATGATGATGGAGATAACGATAGGCCTATAACCAATGCAGAAAGCAAAATCGGTTATAACTGACTGTTTGAATGCGATGGAAAAGATATTGCTCTACGCAGAACAGCAAGACGACGTGTCACAAAATGCGGCGTCTGCGCAACATGGCGCAAGACAACGTAATCAAAATCAAACAGGTCAAATCGTGACCGTTTTACGAAGTTATAAACTTTCCGTATACCGTACGGTATTGCGTGTTTGTACCATGTTTTCAAAAGACTAGAGGTCATATTAATGTGGTTTGTACGTTGTACTTAGTCACGAGTAAATTTTTTTTTTTTTTTGCTAGGGGCTTTACGTCGCACCGACACAGATAGGTCTTATGGCGAATCACGAGTAAAGAGGTTTTCAGTAACCATCCGTTTTATCCAAAGTTTTGCTTCTCCGAGGTAGTCTTGGTCCACGGTGACTCTCTCTCTCTGTGTATGTGTGTATGTGATTTAAAAGTCTGACTCCTTGGCTTAATGATCAGCGTAGTGGCCTGAAGTTTAGGTAGTCCCAGGTTCAATTCCCGGTTGTCTGGAGATTTCAACCCAATCTGGTTAATTTCCCTATCTCGAGCACTTGAGTGTGTGTGTGTGTTCGCCTTAATATACTACTATTTTTTCACACACAACGCACGATACTATCAGCCAGCAGAGGAACATGTAGGCCTAATGGTTAAATACAGTCCTCTAAATAGAATTGACGTCAGAAAGGGCATCCGGCCATTAAAAACCATAGAAGGCTGTTCGGGTTTAGGAAAATTTATTCCAGTGAAACTCAACTTGTAGGATTACAGAAAGATATAGCAGATATTTTAGATTCAGGAGGTCAAATGGACTGTATGGCTATTGAGCTATCCAAGACTTTTGATTGGGCAGATCATGGAAGATTAGTGACACACATGAGGGCACTTGGACTAGACAAAAGAGTGGTTGAATGGGTGCCTACATTTCTAGAAAGTAGAACTCAGAGAATTAGAGTAGGTGAAGCGTTATCTTATATAAATGATATGAATAAAGATCTGGAATCACAGATAAGGATATTTGCAGACGATGTTATACTGTATAGAGTAGTAATTGAGTTGCAGGATTGTGAACCACTGCAGGAGGACTTTAACCATGTAGTGAGATGAACAGCAGACAAAGGCATGAATGTAAATGGGATGAAAAGTCAAGTTGTAAATATCTCCAAGATGAAAAGTCCTCTCAGTTTTAATTATTGTGTTGATGGGGTGATAGTACCTCATGGGGAACAACGTGAGTACCTAGGTATTAATATAAGGAATGGTCTTCATTGGGGTAATCATATTAACAGACTAGTTAAGTAAGATCACAGATCTCTTCACGTGGTATTTATGGGTTGTAGTAACGATGTATAGGAGAGGCCGTATAAGTCCCTGGTAAGACCACAGTTAGAGTATGACTCCAGTGTATGGGACACTCACCAGGATTACTTGATACGAGAACTGGAAAACATTCAAAGGGAAACAGCGCAATTCTATCTGGGTGATTTCCAGCAAAGGAGCAGTGTTACGAAAATTTTGCAAACTTTTGGCTGAGAAGACTTGGGAGTAAGGAGACGAGATGCTCGACTATGTGGTATGTTTCGAGCTGTCAGTGGAGAGTTGGCGAGGAATAACGTAAGTAATAACTTGGTAAGATAATCAGCTATCAGCGAAACGATATGGAAGGAACGTGATTGTAGCGGGTGATCTCAATTACCAAATACCAATTGGGAAGGTAATGCGAACGACAGGAAGCATGACCAACAAATGACAAATAAGTTAATATGGGAAAGACAGCTGATTCAGAAAGTGATGGAACCATGGAAGAATAACCTGGACGTGGTGCTGGAAAGATCAGATGAGGTCTATAGAGAAACCGAAGTAATAGATGGTATTAGTGATCCACAAAGCTGTTTATGTCGTAGTTAAAAATGAATATGATATAAAAGGAAGGTCTTAAATTAAAGAATATTAAGCAGTACCATATGGCTGATAAAAATGGTATGAGGGAGTTTAAAAAAAGTAACTATGATCAGTGGTAAACGGTAAATAAAAATGTAAACGGACTCTGGGATGGGTTTAAAGGAGTTGTTGACGAATGTGGAAACAGGTATGTACCTTTAAAGGTGGTAAAGAATGGTAAGGACCCACTATATTATAACAGAGTAGTAAAGAGCATAAGAAGGAGGTGCAGATTGGAAAGAAATAGACTTAGAAATGGCTGTGGAAGTAAGGAGAAATTGAAGGAAGTTAATAGGAAGTTAAATCTAGCAAAGAATTCAGTTAAGAATAATATGATGGCAAGCATAATTGGTAGTCATACAAATTTTAGTGAAAAATGGTAAGGTGTGTATAGGTACTTCAAAGCAGAAACAGGTTCCAAGAAAGTAATGAACAAGGTGAGTGTGTGAGGATCTTCAAAAGGCAGAAGTTTTCAGTCAGCAGTATTTAAAGATTGTTTGTTACAAGGATAATGTCCAGATAGAGGAGGTGCCTAATAATAAAGAAGTATTAAACTTCACCTATGATAACAATGACATTTACAATAAAATACAAAAGTTGAAAATTAGAAAAGTGGCAGGAATTGTTAAAATTTATGTGAATATACTAAAGACAATGGGTTGGGATATAGTACCATAGCTGAAGTACTTATTTGAAAATTGTTTGCATGAAGGAGCTATACCAAAAGAATGGAGAGTTGCTATAGTAGCCCCTGTGTATAAAGGAAAGGGTGATAGACAAAAAACTGAAAATTACAGGCCAGTCAGATTGACATGCATTGCATGTATGCTTTCAGAAGGCATTCTTTCTAAATATATTAGACATATTTTGCGAAATTAATAACTTGTGCGATAGAAGGCAGTTCAGGTTTAGGACAGGCTATTACTCTGAAGCTCAACTTGTTGAATTCCAAGAAGATTTAGCAGATATCTTGAATTCAGGAGGTGAAATGGACTATATCGCGATTGACCTGTCAAAGGCATTTGATAGGGTGGATCATGGGAGACTACTGGCAAAAATGAGCGTAAATGGACTAGACAAAAGAGTGATGAATGGGTGGCTATATTACCAGAAAATAGATTTCAGAGAATTACAGTAGGCGAAGCTTTAACTGACCCCGTCATAATTAAGAGGGGAATTACTCAAGGCAGTATTATTGGACGTTTGTTTTCTTATATATAAATGATATGAGTAAAAAAGTGGAAGCGGAGATAAGGCTTTTTGCGGATGATGTAATTCTGTATAGAGTAATAAATAAGTTACAAAATTGTGAGCAACTGCAAAATGACCTTGATAATGTTGTGAGATGTACAGCAGGCAATGGTATGATGATAGGTGGGATTGAAATTCGGGTTGGGAGTTTCACAAATAGGGAAAGTCCTCTCAGTTTTAATTACTGCGTTGATGGTTGTGAAAGTTCCTTATTGGAATCATTGTCCGACTCGTTGGCTGAATAGCCAGCGTACTGGCCTTCGGTTCAGAGGGTCCCGAGTTCGATTCCAGGCCAGGTCAGGGAATTTAACATTCATTGGTTAATTCCAATGGCCCGGGGGCTGGGTGTGTCTGCTGTCCCCAACATCCCTGCAATCACACACCACACATAACACTACCCTTCACCATTATAACACGCAGTTACCTACACATGGCAGTTACCGCCCACCCTCATCGGAGGGTCTGCCTTACAAGGGCTGCTCTCGGCTAGACATAGCTACACGAAATTCAAATTAAATACGAAACACTGTAAGTACCTAGGTGTTAATATAAGGGAAGATATTCGTTGAGGTAATCACCTAATCACGTAAATGGGATTGTAAGTAAAGGGTACTATTTTCTGCACATGGTTATGAGGGTGTTTAGGGGTTGTACTGAGGATTTAATGGGCAGGGCATGTAAGTCTCTGGCAAGACCCCAAATAGAGTATGGTTCCAGCGTATGGGATCCTCACCAGTATTACTTTATTCAAGAACTGGAAAGAAATCCAAAGAAAAGCAGCTCGATTTGTTTTGGGTGATTTCCGAAAAAAAAGTAGCGTTACAAACATGTTGCAAAGTTTTGACTTGTATGACTTGGGAGAAAGGAGACGAGCTGCTGGACTAAGTGATATGTTCCGAGGTATCAGTAGAGAGATGGCGTGGAATAACATTAGTAGACGAATAAGTTTGAGTGGTGTCTTTAAAATTTAGGAATGATTACATTATGTAGGTAAAGCTGGAATTCAAGAGAACAAATAGGGGCAAATATTATTTTATAGGAAGGGGAGATAGGGATTGGAATAACTTACCAAGGGAGATGTTCAATACATTTCCAATTTCTTTGAAATCATTTAAGAATAGGCTAGGAATACAACAGATAGGGAATCTCAACACCTGGGCGACTGCCCTAAATGCAGATCAACAGATATTTTAGTGATTGTGATAAGGCGCCTGAACATAAGTACAGGAGAGATAAGGCGTTGTGTTCACTGCTATATGTTGACTAATATCAGGGTTAGTAAGGCATCTAAGAAAATCATCTTTCATACAGGTATATGTATTATTTTCTCCAGAGACTGCCTTGATTGGCATTCACTAAGAATCCGGTCAATAGATTCTTTCGATGCTTGCCGCTGAGTAAAAAGCTGTTGTCTGACTAATGCATTATTCACTGGCTTAGCATGCAAGGTCTTAAGTATGGATGCATCCGCCTGGTGGCTATGATCGTTAGTGGTCTGACACATTGGTTAGCTGGTTCGAGTCATGTTGTTGGGAAAAGAAATGTCACCATCAGAATGTAATTTTTCAGCAAAAATGGCAGTTAAGTCATTGTACACTTAATTACAATAGTAAGAACGAGTTTTTGTTGTGTAATTTATCCTATATGTCTATAATACATGTATGCCTGGTAGCATTGATAGTTGTCGATTGTAAGCTTGAATGGAGCTTTTAAAAGTAGGAATGATCATAATATGAAGATAAAGTTTTAATTCAAGAGGACAGATAGAGGCAGGTACCAATTTACAAGACGAAGAGTAAGGGATTGAGGGAAATGTTCGATAACTTTCCATGTTCCGTGAAAATATTTAAGAAAAACCTAGGTAAACAGTTATAAATAAATGTAATTATGAGGTAAACAATTGATAGGAAATCTGCCATCCGGGTAACCGATCTAAATACAGATCATTGATGACTGATTGATTGATAAATGACACAGTTGACTCCCGTGACCCCACCAGGATGTTGTAACAATAATTTTGTTGGCTTTACGTCCCACTAACTACATTTTAGGGTTTTTGGAGACGCCGAGGTGCCAGAATTTAATCCCGTATGTGTTCTTTTACGTGCCAGTAAATTTACTGACACATGACTGACGTATTTGAGCACATTCAAACACCACCGGACTGAGCCAGGGTCGAACCTGCCAAGTTGGGGTCCGAAGGCCAGCCGCTCAACCGTCTGAGTGAGCCACTCAGCCCACCAGCATATAGGTTAAGTGGAAGAGATAAAATATCTAATTGTGAGCAACTTGAAGTGTCTATCAACCTGGTTAGGTGTAAGGGAGATGTTTGGAGAACATCCTAAGTGTTGTAGATATCCTAATTTCCTCCAATACCTACTTTAGGAAAATGCTGGGATAGGTCCTTGCTTCAAGTCCTGAGACAACTCTGCGGAACATAGGTCAGAATAATCACAATTTGTATTATTTATGATCTTGCAGCAAAACAGGTTAGCTGGCAGTTTCTATACGCACTTATTCATGTTAAGAGATTTTCCAAACACCTAATTTAGAAAAACAAAGACGTTAACTACTTGGCATGGATTGCAAAACCACGCTCATGTTCTCTGTCATAGCCCTATTTGAGTGCGCTCTTCAGGATATGCAACCCAACCTACTCTACTGTAATAGTACTCCACTGGTAAGACAGGAGTCAGCAGACTGTAGATTATCAGTCGTTTTGTCCACCTCCGTGGCGTAACTGTTAGCACTATTAGCTGCCGTCCTCATAGACCTGGACTCGATTCCCGGCGCTGTGAGAAATAGTTGACAGGAGGGCTGGTATGTGGTTAGAAAAGTACATGCAGCTCACCTCCAAAGGGGTTGTGTCTGAGAAGAGCTGCACTAACCAAAACGTCTCTGACAAACAGCAAATCGTATAACAAAATAATATTCTGCTGTGTTTCGTGGCTTTCGGCACATTGGATCAATGGTCAGTGCACTGGCCTTTGATTAATAGAACCCTGAGTTCGATTCTCGGCTGGACAAGGATTTGAACGGCGTGTGGTTAATTCCTATGGCTCGGGAACTGAGTGCTTGTGTTCCTCTTAAAAACCTTTCTTCCATCTACACACAACACCCCAAACTACTAACCACCACAGAAACATGCAGTAGTGAATACATCCCTCCATGAAAGGTTGGCGCCAGGAAGAACATCCTGCCGTAAAACTGGGCCAAATCTACACCAAGTGGCGACCATAATAAATTGGGACTACTGCCAGGAAAAGAAAGGTACTACTGTACTGTGTTTGATGATCGCCCGGTGCTGTAAAAATAGCATATCTGTCTCTTACCCTAAGATCCCAGGTTGGAGTTCCGACTCATCTAAGAATTTATCCCAGTTTAATATTCGAAAAAGGTATCTCTCCCTCAACCTCATTTCATTGAAAGAGACTCGAAATGGAGCTATCTAAGAGAATGTAATAGAAGTGCCGTGAGGAATTCTGGACTGCCCTATATCATCTCCCATTACAGATCGTCGGCTAATGATGACTGCTTAGTGGAGAAGTGTTAGATTTCACTTGAGGTGTGTATACACCTTGGGAAGTATTCTATCGTATAAGTGGAACATAAACAAAATTTAGTGAGTGTGGTTTATGCAAGAATTGAACCTTAACACCTGACAAGGAAAACATAATATTGTATTCTCTGCGAATCAAACTGAATACAATACAATATTTAACAAAATATATATATACTTTTCTCTGCTATTCACCCAGTGGCGCGGAGGTAGTACCTTTGCCTCTAACGTGAAGGTCCCACATTCACGTCGTAGTCAGGTCTTATCTAAGGATTGGAACGAGCCATGTGGCTTGTGATACTGGCGTTGGTGGGATCGAACACCACTGTTGGCAAAGATGAAGATGGTTTTCCGTGATATTCCATTTTCACACCAGAAAAATTCAGTCCAAACCATTTCCCATTCCATAACTATCGAAAACATGTACGATATATGTTGGTATGACGTAGAACCGCTAATAGAAACAGTCAGTCGGTTCTCAATTACAGGATTTGTTCTTAACCTGGCCGATGTACACTCAACCGCACAAAAATTGGCCATCACAGAAGATGACTTTCTTTCATATCCTCTTGTTTGAAATAGGATGAACATATTGTGTAGGTGGTAGGATTACAAGTATAATCACTTCGGCCGCAGGGTTTCAACACTTTACGAACATCCTTGTCTTTCGAGGATATATGTAATTAAATATTACTTTGCCGGCCATGTTTCATGCGGTTGAGTGTACACGTGCTATCTGGATAGTAAAATCGCCGACATCTCTCCCTTTGTTTCCAAGATAGTTCAATCACGCTGAGTTCAGTGGCTGTCGAGGGTGTTTATATGCCACAACTCGGTGTCGTTCACTTCCATGATGTTAGAGAACTGGAGGGATATTAAGCAAAGTAAAAGCAAAGTCATCTCCGTACAGGCCATGAAGGCCCTTGGAGTGGTAGAAGGTAAAGGCTTCCACTATGCGTAACCTTGGCACTTGATGGGGTAGAGTGGTTAGCTCTACGCCCGGCCACCTTTTTGGTGTAGGCTGAGTGAACCTCAGGGCCATGTGCATCTCCGGAAGTTGAAATCTCGTTTCTTAAATTTTACGACTTCCTGACGGGGATTCGAACGCACGTCCTTCCGACTGAACCGACCACGCCTTTACGGCCTGGGCCAGGCAGCCCTTGGAGAGATATTCAACAATTATTATTAAGCTCATGAAAGAATTATCTCGTGGAAGTCCACATTTTCAGTACCATTTGTGGTTCATTACAAATCAAAACCGATGTTACATAATGGAATAACGATATATTAGGCATCTTCAGCCGTGTTGCATTAATACTAAAATTAAAATAGTCAACTAGTCCTTAGGCTATGCTTAAAACCTAGGCTATATAAAATGGCTTGTGACACTGAAAGAACTATCACAAAAATTCACAACATTTACATAAAATGAACACATAGGTGCACTTGGCATTTGCGTTATTGTCTTAAATATTCTTTTTCTTTATCTGTTTACCCTCCAGGGTCGGTTTTTCCCTCGGACTCAGCGAGAGATCCCACCTCTACCGCCTCAGGGGCAGTGTCCTGGTGCTTCAGACATTGGGTCGGGGGATACAACTGGGAAGGATGACCAGTATCTCGCCCAGGCGGCCTCACCTGTTATGCTGAATAGAGGCCTTGCGGGGGGATGGGAAGATTGGAAGGGATAGACAAGGAAGAGGGAAGGAAGCGACCGAGGCCTTAAGTTAGTAACCATCCCGGTATTTGCCTGGAGGAGAAGTGGGAAACCACGGAAAACCATTTCCAGGGTGGCTGAGGTGCGAATCGAACCCACCTCTACTCAGTTGACCTCCCGAGACTGAGTGGACCCCGTTCCAGCCCTCGTACCACTTTTCAAATTTCGTGACAGACCCGGGAATCGAACCCGGTCCTCCGGAGGTGGCAGCTAATCACACTAACCACTACACCACAGAGGCGGCTCTTAAAACTTCATTTGGATAAAATAACGCTTTTTGTTGAACGTCGTTAACAGCTAACATGTAAAACACTCAGATACACTTGTAAATGTATTTCACCAACTTATAACTTCGTTGGAATAAAAAATGCTACTGTTGATCATGTTTATAATTGTAGCGTTTTAAATTACGAAATAGTGATGTCATAGTAGCTGCGCATTATTTACATCAAATCAAATCAAAATCTCTTTATTTGCAAATGAGGTGTCTACCTCGGTGGCAAATGGTACACTAAAATACATTATTGTCAAGCACTAAATTTTAAATTAACAGGAGACGAAGAAAATTTTCCTAGAATACAATATTATACAATTTACGCCAATAATTTTTTCTATTAAACACACACATCATCCTTAATAAATTTATATTGTTTACAAAATTCTACTTATAATATCTTACAAACATAGTCAACTCATATACAGTACGGTATGTGAAATTACTTCTAATAATACTATACAACTGGTATAAGATTAAAATTAACATTGAATTTATTTACATATTTATATTTTACCCATTTTGGAACCTAAGTAGCATAACGACCTGCTGCGTCTTAACCAGAGCCCCTTTTGCCACCACTTTTCACAGTTCCTGAAGGGCCTTCACAGCTACCGTAGCGGTCCCAGGGCCCTCGAAGTCCCCACTGTACTTCACCCCTACAGGCAGTCCCCTACTTGGGCTGTCCAAACACCTTAGACCAGGGGATGGAATTAATTTAATCACACACATTTATTATTTACAATATCCTGCACTGGTCGAATGCCCTCTAACATTTAATTTATTATCTCTGTTGTTGTTTATTCTCTTCTTGAATATCTGTACAGATTTTGGAAAAGGATCAAACACTACCCCTGGTAAACTGTTCCACTCCTTCACGCCCTTCCCAATGAAAGAAAATTTACCCCAATCGCTTCTGCTAAAATTCCTTCTAATTTTGTACTTGTGGTCAGTTCTACCAATATAATTATTTTCCAACCGAAGCCTCTCACGGATATCTCCCCATGCTTCTTCTCCTGTATAGGCTCTATATAATCCTATAAGTCTACTTTTCTCCCTTCTCTTACTTAAAGTTTCCCACCCAAGTTCCTTTAACATTTCTGATACACTACTCTTTCTCCTGAAATCCCCTGTTACAAACCTTGCTGCTTTCCTCTGCACACCATCTAGTTCTTTTATTAGGTATTCTTGGTGAGGGTCCCAAACACTGTTTGCATATTCGAATAATGGACGAACCATACTTAAGTAACTTTTTTCTTTTAATTCTTTGTTGC
Organism: Anabrus simplex; assembly: GCF_040414725.1. Lineage (NCBI taxonomy): Eukaryota > Metazoa > Arthropoda > Insecta > Orthoptera > Tettigoniidae > Anabrus > Anabrus simplex. The sequence goes on from NC_090266.1 coordinate 258,241,603, forward strand.
ATCCTTTAAGTAGCCTCATTATGACATGTAACGATCTGTATGCTTTCCCAACAACGTCATCAACATGACCCTTCCAGTGCAAATTACTTTCAAATCTCACACCTAAGTATTTGCACTTGCCATCTTTTGGGATAACTACCTCATCCAAAGTATATTCAAATTCAGTTTTAAAGCTCCTGTTTGTAAATGTTGTAACAGTTGATTTGCCTCCATTAATCTTCATATTATTTTCTTCAACCCATTCCTGGATACTGTCAAGGTCCCTTTGTAATTCTGAACAATCCTCAATGTTATTTATTTCCCTATAAACAATTATGTCATCTGCATACAATCTTATTTTCGATGTTATATTGTTCCCTAAGTCATTTGCGTATATTAAGAAAAGTAACGGACCGATTATACTACCCTGTGCAATTCCCTTCCAGACTTTCTCTTCCTGTGATATATTATTTCCTACTTTGACTTTCTGAACCCTTGAATTTAGAAATGTTCTTATCCAACGTATAACCCTTACGTCCAATCCTATTCCCTCCAATTTCTTTAATAATATTCCATGTTCCACTCTATCAAAGGCTTTGGAAAGATCTATGGCTATGCAATCTAACTGGCCTCCTGAATCTAACTGATCTGATATGTCCTGCTGAAATCCCACCAGTTGTGCCTCGCAAGAAAATTTCTTTCTAAATCCGTACTGGCTTCTCATGAACCAATTTTTATCATCACATATCCCTCTGATGTACTTTGCTATTAAACTCTCCAGTATTTTACAAACTATACTGGTCAGGCTGATTGGTCTGTAGTTCTCTGGTTTCCTTTTATCACCCTTTCCTTTATAAATTGGTATTATTATAGATTCCTTCCATTCCTTTGGTATCACACTATTATTTATGACATAGTCAAAGATAAATTTTAAATAAGGCACTATATACCACCCCATTGTCTTTAATACCTCCCCAGTAATTTGATCACTTCCTGCTGCTTTTCCTTGCTGAAGCAGTTGGATTTCTCTGAAAATATCTTCATTTGTGAATGAGAAGCTTCTTGTTTCCCTCTGTGTCTCTCCCTCTCTATCTTCTGTTACGGTTTCCAAGTCCTGACAATCTTCTACTGAATCCCGGAATTCCCTACTAAAGAGGTTTTGCTTTCTCAGTATCTGTTAAATAGTGTTCACCCCCTTCTCCCACCAATGTAGGAATTTGGATTCCTTTTCCTTTTTGATTCCTAATATATGAATACAGCTTTTTCCATTTCCCTTTGTGGTCATTACCCTCTTGAAGAATGCCATTCATATAATTCTCTTTTGCTTCCTTTTTCACTCTATTCAGTTCCCTCATTAGTTGTTTTCTAGTTTCTCTATTCTCCCTACCTTCTTTGATTTTCCTGTTTACTATTCTACATTTTCTTTTTAATTTTCTTATTTCCCTTGTGTAATAAACAGGGTCTGAGGTCATTTTACCCTTCTTAACAGGTACAAATCTCTTCTCTCCTTCCCAAATTATTCCTTTAAATTTAGCCCAAAGTGTATCCACATTATTCCCTTCACTTATCCAACAACTGAATTGTGATTTACGGTAAGTCCCAAGTTCATCAACTTTAGTTTTTCTGTATAATTTCTTGTCTTTTGTGACCCTCTTATTAAGCATTTTTGGTACGAGTCCTACATCCATTATTACAGCCTTGTGGTCACCTATTCCTTCAATTACCTCAGTTTTATCAACAATTTCCCATGGTTTAACCAAGAATACATCTAGCAAGTTATTGAGACGAGTTGGTTCTTGTACTACTTGTGTAAATCCTCCCTCCCAAATTAACTTATTTGCCAGTTTCTGTTCATGGGCTTCACTTGCAGCTCCATTCCATTCAACTTCAGGCAAGTTTAGATCTCCCCCAATTATTACCGTATCATTATTGTTTTTATGAGTATAATCTATTATTTTCTCAAATATTTCCATATCTCTTTCCTCTCTTCCAGGCCTATATGTTCCGATAATTCCCACCTCCTTCATATTATCACAAACTAATTTTATCCCTAATATTTCATCCCTTTCATCAGTAAACCATTCATGCGAACAATAAGTTTCCTTCACCAGAATAAATACCCCTCCTCCTTTTTTATCTCCTCGGTCTCTACGATAGACTGTATACATGCATAGTGAAGTCGGAGCAATCCTATGTGGAGAGTAGAAGAGGGGATTTCGAGAGAAGGTCCTTTCTGTGGCTAGATATATTTTGATAAAACAGAGAGTCCCGTTATGTTGGGAGAATAGTCTGAATCGAAACAAGAAAGGAAAATACCTTAGTGTAAGGCTCTAGGCCAAGGGGGTTTGGGGGGAGAGAATATGATGGAGGACTAAGAATTGATGTTAAACTTACCAGCTTGACGTCCTCACTCTCTTCCATGAGCTTATACGTAGTTTAATACTAATCCCAATATGAAATATATAACTTGCAATTATTATTATTATTATTATTATTATTATTATTATAAATGCCTTGAGTCCTTGGATGAACAGTCAGCTTAGCATCCATAGTTTCTGAGGGCCCTGGGTTCGATTACAGAGTGGGGATTGAATTTTAGTCGTGTCTGGTTAAATCTTCCGGCTAGGAGACTGGGTCTTTGTATCCGTCTTAATATACACCTCATCTCAATTACACACAGCACATCACATCACACTACCAACCACCTTAGATGCACACAATAGTTCGATACATCCCTGCACATAACGGTTTTCGTCAGGAAGGGCATCCGACTGTTAACATACATACTGAGCCCAATTGGCTCATAGCATTGTCTTTAAAATATTATAAATTACAGAAATGTATAAGGGAATGAACCACAGTTTCATTATAGGCCGGATGTGTGGCGCCATTTCGCTTGCCCAAGCTTAGAGAAGTTCCACGTGTCAGGGTCATTTGATGAGGAAATGGGAAGTACTGGAATATTCCGTGAGGTGTGTGATCAAGGTCACCAGTTTTAAGTTGGCAGCACTTTCAGGCAGCGAATAGCAACGTAGCAAGTTTTGGAATGATGGGGGAAAATTAAAGATGGGTGCCGTACGAATGACCTCCAAAATCAAGTAAATCCACCAAGGGATAATGTGAAATCAATATTAAACTATTCCGAGAACAAGAATTAAAGATGGCATATTTGCAATAATTTATTGGAATAAATGAATGCAGGCATACGTGACGGGATATTACATCATTGTTGATGGGGTTCCCCGAGCTCCATATCCAGGAGCTGGCGTGCAAGAAGAAGACGCGTGCTGCTCAAGAGACTCACTCTGCTACGGAAATTTGAACGGGTCGGACGTAAAGCGTATGTGGTTAACGAGGAATCCTAATCTTGAGCATTTCCTAGTCCACTAATTAGTTGTCGATAGGATACTACGGGTCCGATAGACTATGTATTTCAACTAAATAACGACCGAAAATCTGGCTAAATTCAAGAAGGCGATTTCACAATATTAACTGAAACAAGGTAGAAAGACCGGAGCGAGATCGATGCAAGGACGCTTTGCAGTGCCACGTGTTAAACTCGCGAAAAGAGCAGAGACAAAGTATTCACTACCAGTGTAAATAAGTGTTTATGTGCTATAATAATTTAATTATATATGTGTTTGTATGTATTTAGTGTATTAAGACGTGAAGTCGTGTGAATTCATTAAAGCCGCAAGAATGAAGACCATGGTCATGAAGAAAGGTATCGGTTCAGGTGTTAAGGCCGCCTGTATGATGGCTTAAGTACATCATGGGGCCGACCTGAAACCATGAGGCCGTGGAGCTGAGTATGGAGCGTCGCCGAATCGATAAGTACCCTGATTCATTATATCTGGCATGTGCATGATTAGCTGTTAACTTGTAAATAAATTAATGCATGACAATTCGTTCATTTTCTTTTTATTTACTGTAGCAAGGATAGTTAGATTTTTTAGGGCGTAATGTTCATACTGATGCCTATGGGGGAGTAAATATTGTAAATATTATTACGTGTGTTGAATATGGTCTTCACGAATGAGGAAATAATATGTGTGTGTAAATAATGATCTTCTATTACGTGTGGGAAATATGGTTTTCCTTAGTGCGCGATCTTCTGATAAATACCAGCGTGTGTGTGTGTGAATATTTAATGTGATTTAGGAGGCATCAGTAAGGTATTAGTCAAAGGGAGTAAATAGATTAGCCTGGCATGTCGCATGACAAAAAGTTCGTCGAGGGAAATTTCATTGACCAAAGATTCGAACCTTGGTTATTCCGGCACATTACAGTGAAACTTGAGAGTGTATGTCATTAGTAAGTAATGTGTATTGTTAACCAGTGAATGAGAAATGTGCTGTAGGGAATAGGTTTCATCGTATAATTTATCCGAGATGTAGTTAGCCAGTGTCGAAGTAGGGCCTCTAAGACACAAAATGCCAACAGCAGGGGTCGAACCAATGAGATTGTGTAGCGCAATATATGAATAAATACCGGCATAGCGATATACGTGTTTTCTTAATAATGTTGAGTGAGAAATGTAAAATTATACACGTGAGATATGGAACAAATAAGATGCATTGGGAGTGTTATATATATAATTAGTTACTGTTCGCACAGAAAGCAAGGATACGAAAGATGATTTGGAGGAAACATATGAGTTCATTAGAGCGGAGAGAGAGAGAATATTAATTGGGTGCGGACAAGTTAAAATGTCGTGTTAATGAAGTGAGCTGGGCGCTTGAGATAAGGTAGCAGCCCGGGTCGGCACGCTGTGCATTAGAGGAATCCTGGCAGCTTTGGTAGGGTCTTACAAGTAAAAAATATTACAGTCATTCGTAAGATAATTCTGTTTTGTAGAACTTAGGACAGCACATTAAAATTAAATAATAATAGATATACTTCGTGACGGTTTATTGTGGCGAGTATAATGATAGGTCACTGTAATGATGCCATACTGAGGGTCGGAGTTCGATGCCCGGCCGAGTCAGTGTATAATGATTTTCCCTGTGACTATATGATTGGAATTATGTTGTGTTTGTGTCCATGTTATATGTTCTACAATATGTGAGCAATGCAAATTCTGGTTTGCAGTTGTAATATTTCTTGTTAATGTGTGAATTCAGTTCACGTATGGTTGTTTGTACTTGTGACAATGAGGTTCTATCCCATTCTTTGTAGAATCAGTGTAGGTTAAGTTGCGTATTACTATTGTAGTGTAGGTTTCTTGCTACAGGGTAGGCATATGTTTGATGTATGATAAAACAGCTGATTATGTATATGCGGGATATTTATAATTTTAAATGAATCAGTGAAGTGATTTAATTTATTTACGTCAGGGTTACTTTCGATTCGCGCGTGCGTTCCATATTATCAGCATTTATATGAGTGGAGGATGTTATTGAGAAAGAATAAGTCAGATATTTTCGGACTTAAATAATAATAAGAATTACTTTATATAAAATTTTGAGATAAATAATTTAATGATTTATCAAAAATTGGGTTAAATTATCAGATCTTACAAATGTAATTGGATAATTTAATGATCTTAGAGGTAACGATTATAATGACATGATGACCCCGAATTTAGTGAATTATAATAAATTTAATGAATTTAATTAATCGAAATGATGAGTTCATGAATTACACGGCGGATGTTTGGTTTAATGAATTCATATAGCTTCATAAATTTCAGAATGGAGGGTTGTAATAAAGTAAATAATTTGATAACTAGTAATTGTAATTACAAGGTTTATAATATAGTGATGGAGTAATTTGAAAGATGGAGAGTAAATACGGATTTATTTATTCAAAGAATAAATGGAAGAAGTTTTGGTTGTATATTAACGTTTCAAAGGTCACTCTGACGAGTTAATGAAGGTTATGATGGTAAATTACAATAATATTTTTTTTTGTTTATTATTAATAAATTTGAAATATGGTGGTAACCGAATATGATTGGAATTGAAGTGAATTAAAATTGGAGGTATTGAAGTAGAGTTGGTAAATAAAATGAGATGTAATAGTAATCAAAATTGAATAATGTGTTTGGAAGAAGATCTGAATTTTATGAGTCATGCTGTTGATACTTTATAGTCGGAGTTGACAAAGGTTATAAACATTATTTGGTAATTTACATTGTCGAAATTCATAACAAATGATGGCGTGAGGAGTGCCTCATAATAAATGGTAATGAAATTTAAACATAATTTAGATGAGTCGAGTGATGTAAAGTATGATGTACAGATATTTGGTTCGAAGATTTTATTGATTTGTATGGGGTATTTGCTTTGCCAAAGTTTATTCTTTCAATAAATTTGTATTCGTAAAGGTTCTCATTCAGATTTTTTAATTTAATTATTTTCTTCTCTTTTATCCTTCCTGCATAATAATTTTAAGGTTAGTTTATAATATCCGAAGATGTCTCTGTGGGTAGTACCCAGTCAGCGACCCTGTGATGTCTCAAGCCGGTGCCACATTTCAAAGGCTGGAAGGGTAAAGGGTTGAATACATACATACATACATTATCATTATAGACTGTTATGCCTTTCAGCGTTCAGTCTGCAAGCCTCTGAGAATTTACTAAACGTCGGCTGTTAAAATGGGCTTAAATCATATGCAGCACAGCTTAATTTGTATGTAGCACCATCCTTAAGTAATTATGAAAAATGTCAGGAAAAACGAATATTAAAAATAAGAGTTAATGTGTACAATGTGTTTATATTAGGAATAGAAGAATGTTTAAATGTAAATTCCACAGGTAATTTTAAGGTGAAAAGAGATGTTATATAAAGGATTCAATTCTCTACACTAATAACATTTCTCGCGCTCTTCTGAGTCACGAATGATACTAATTTTGCCCTATACGACACTCTGGACTGCACCTCAATAATCGTACTTGTTGGAATCGAATCTGTCACTGGGAAGCTAATGTTGATAATGGTGAAATACAATTCCGCACCTCTACACCACAAAAATAACTTTCTGTAGGTGCCTTATTGATATCATTATAATTGTGCGACATTAGATCGAAAAGCCCGAAGTAAACATTACTAATCTGGCATTCGTCGGATGTGAAGAGCAATTCTGACGTGGGAAGTCCCTGACTAAGCTGAGTAAATTTCCAACATACCGTTCAAATTTCTAATCCAAACATGCATACACACTCTAATCATATGACATCATGAGGAAATGTGTGCCAGTGTCTACTCCAGCTTACTGTCCCTTGACACCTGGTTGGGAGGCTGGACCAACGTCCTAGCTAAAAAGTATGAAGTAAAATATTTGCAATATCCACACAGCGGCATGATCTGTAGAGCTGGCAACGCACCGCCCAGAATCATAATTGAAGAGGGCAGTTTGTGAATAAACCGCACTATAAGCCGTGGTCTGCTGACCGATTGCTGCCTTCCATCCATGTGACAACGTCAACACTGAGGCTGGTGATATCCAGGTTCTTCGGGTATCAAATGCGTCCGGGTAATGCCCCAGTATTCGAACACGCGGGAAAATATAAGCGGGTACCCGAATTATCCGGGTACTCGTTCACCCCAGTTTGAATCTCGCATTACCAGTGTGTCGTTCGTTACAATTTGGCAGTCTATATTGCACCCTTTGGTATACTTACGGCATGAGATGTTACCTCGGCGCTCTTCTATTCTTACGAAATGGGTCCTCTCTTCTCAGAGTCACAGTTATGTCCGCAAGTAAGCTTCATGGGTGAAAACTACAGCTAAGTCTACCAAATAAAACGCTTTATTTTATTTATTCACAAAAGTCAAAAAAGGGATAAAATTGTATTTGAACAAAAGCAAATAAATAAATCGGAGATTAAATTAATAAAAATAGTGACAACATTTAGAACATTTATGTTAAGGCTTCCAGTAATCCTAAATTCAATTATTTGAATGCCAAGCATTGTCCTGGGTGCGATTCCGGTGTCCGGACATTGCGGTCACTGCAGCAGGGGTGGGCCTCATTAGCTTAATCTCGGGGTATCCCCGCTAACCTGTCTGAGCACCTGCTCGCTCCTTGCAGACCAACATTTTTCTTTCGCGGGCATTATTTAGAGACTAATTCCTTCAGACACAAACACAATTCTATATCGAAACTTCCTGGTGTAAGTATTTACTGTTGTGTGCTGTAATGAATTTGACAGTTATTAATAATGCAAATGGTTACATGTACAGTCAACATGAAATCGTCACCTGGGTGTGTCTAAAGGAAAAGAACAAGTCATGTCATGTTTTTGGTAACATACAATTCTGTAGATGATAAACACGTATATTCTATTCTATTCTATTTCTTATCGGGCCACTCTTTGTCAACTCTTGTTCTCTTCCGACCCCAAGCCGAGCCCAGGTAGTCTTACATTTTCACGTCCTTCGTGGCTTTTTCCTTCATTTTTCCTAAAAGCGAGTCGGCCCTATTCGATTTTTTTCTGGTTAGTTTAAAGAGAGGATTGTGGCACCCTTCTACTTTCTCACAAAAACAGCAGTCACTACCATCACGAAAAGGCGCCGTGGCTAATAAGATATAAACAGTCACACAGATATACAAGTTCGTATATTTGATATTTAAACTCTAATACACCACAAAATGAATTTTTATGTACAAACATCAGAGGCTAATTATAAATAAGTTTCCTATGTATTTATCGTGGAATAATTAAAGGTAGGCCAAGGTAAAAAAAACACTGTTTACACCGCACCAGTCCTTCATTTTTAAATAAACAATAGTTAATCCATCGTTAATTAATTAATTTATTTATTTATTTATGTCTGGTAGTCTAACGTCACGCTAACATACTTTTCGGAGAAAATGGGATGGGAAAGAATTAGAAATGCCAGACTCAGTGGCTCACACGGTTGAGGAGCTGGCCTTCTGGCCCCAACTTGGCAGGTTCGATCCTGCCAACCCACGCTCCCAAGTTGTGAGCCCCCGTTGCTCCATTTAGTCGCCTCTTACGACAGGCTGGGTATACCGTGGATGTATTCTTCGCCTGCGTTCCCCACCCACAGGGGGTCACAACCTTCAAACTCGAGTACATATAATAATTTGGTCGACAGTGAATTATATGTTTTAAAATGCTGATTCCCATCACACTTTATGCAGGCTTTGGACTGTCATTATGGTTATATTAAAATCATTTTAGCGTGTTAAAAATCAGCTGTAACTAAGCTTCGTCAATTATTTTTGTCGGCTTTAAGTAAGCGTCATTAAAATTTTGTTCCTTTGTACATACCTATTTATATTAGGAATACCTGAAGCAACAAGAATATTGCGCTACTTATTCTATGTAAGAAATTGCCTTTAACAAATCGTCGAATCGAGGATGTGGATTTCCAACTAAAGAGTTGATCTTGTGATGCCATTCCTTTACAGCATTTGTTGCTCGATGTCGCTTTCTGTAACAGCTCCACATAGTGATGTCTTGGGATTCCATTGGGGAACCTCTTCCAAGATAAGGTGAAAGAAACGAATATAAGTTTCTTTCTTTTTGTTAGGCAGGAACGCAAAGACGACTGGGTAAACGTTGCTTTCACCACTCCAGTCTCCTAGGTCTGCGTGAATTGTGTATATCTGGGCGAACTGTTTGCTGAAACTCTTGAACGTGCCATCCATAAAAAATTGCGCACAATGCCTGAGACTTTCCCTACCTCTTTTCGGCACTTAAAATGTATAATTCTTTCTCCCATGCCGTTGTCAACTAAAATAAATGGGCTGCCATTATTCATCCTTAACGCCTCTACATTAAAATTATCTGAACAGTTGTTTTTGGCTCTACTTGAAGTCTGCGTGCATGATTTCGTTGCCGACGCATTTTTTTAAATTTTCTTGAGCAGGCATATCAGTGACGAAGTCGTAGCCCCTGTTATGCAGATCACCCAACTCCTGCACGTAAATCTGTGATAGTAAATCTTGCTCTCTTCTTTGCCTCTTGAACCTGCTTTTTTCACTATGAAGGCCGCTTCTTCAGGTGGTCCACACTGATGAACGACGGTATGAAGTATTTCTTCGCCTCTTGTCCTCAGCCGTCCTTTAAACTTGTTCTTCTCCTTCAGACACACCCAGGTGACGATACCAGGTTGACTCTCCTTATACTTTCATACTTATAAACATTGTAAATTGTATAACGATTTGCCTGATTAGTAACTGTCAACTAAATTACAGCACACAATAGTAAATACAGTATTCACACCAGGAAGTTTCGGTATAGAATGGTGTTTGTGTCTGAAGGTATCAATCTCTAAATAATGCCCGCGAGAGAAAAATGTTGATCTGCAAGGAGCGAGCAGGTGCTCAGGCATGTTAGCGGGGATACCCAGAGATGAAGCTAATGAGGCCCACCCCCTGCTGCAGTGACCGCAAATGTCCTGTAACAATTGGGGAATTTCTTTGAGTGGGCACAAGTTTATCTCAGTGGCCGCAAATGTCCGTGAACGCAATTGTCCGGCAACCGTGATTCCAGGAACAGAATGGATACCAGGCATGATAGCATATCGTACACATGTGATGGAAACAGCCTGCGTGCCAATACGTCCTTGGCCGACCGCAGTGCGGCACGCAAAAGCCCAAATGCGATTTTTATTGATATCTCCAAAAAGTAACTGACCGATTTTGAAAATGCATGTTTGAAGTTGCTCGCAGTTGAACGTTTAGGCCAGCTGTGTGTATTCGTGCCGTTCCATTTAAAAATATGCAGTTAGTATCAATATCCTGGTTATTAATCACCTCATGAGAATAAGTAGCACATTATTTTACAAGCCCCTGGGTATCATTTACGAATATAAAAACAGAATACCGATGTCTTTAATGGTTTAATTTCCGTGTAAAATGTAAGATGAATAACCCTGCATTATTATTATTATTATTATTATTATTATTATTATTATTATTATTATTATTATTATTATTATTATTATTATTATTATTATTGAATTTCTCATACAGGAAAGAACCCTATTTTACATGGTATATAAGGGTTATAGATTAACAAATCAGAAGTATATAAAAATATAATTACAGAAATAGGCCAACTTTACACGATACCAATAGCTCATAGAAATACCTTCTTTTACAAATGCGTAATCATGCGCAAATTCGTGTCTTTGTCCTGAGGTGGTGCAACTCTTTTCAGGCATAGCTTTAGCGGAAATGAGCTGTATATACCGTTTTTACCACATAACAGTCCTAATGCCAATCTTATTAGGGCCGCTTCACACTAGGCGACTGGAATCGGCGACCAGCCGCCCGTGCTTGAGGAACACTGTTTTAAATGGAGTCCTTCACAATGGACTACTCAGTAGCCGAGCTACAGAAAGAAGCCCGGCGACCGACCTTGCAGTAGCTCACTCCCGCTACCGCTCGCCGAGGCAGATTCCGCATCCCCGGCTGGCGACAACTGGTGAACCACTCGTCGTTGCTGGGACAGAACCTCCTATGTAATAATATTTTTGGAGATATACTGACCCGCAGCACATACCTTATGATGAGCGAGAATGCCTTGACAATATTCACACAATATTGCACCTTAGATGACAGAACCTTACCCGCCAAAGTTCTAAGCTAAAATATTTCACATAGGAGGTTTTGTCCCGGCAGCGACGCATCGTTTTGTATTGGAGTCTTCACACTAGGTGACTGTGTATCCCAGCTACTCGTCGTCTTTGCGTTCAGGCCGCTTCCCACTACAGTGAGTCAAAGTGAAACTCATACACCACTGTTACTACTGTGTTTATGAATAGAAATGTGGATAATAATTTATGTTCGCCCTTTATGTGCGAAACACTAAAGATATGTCTTGAATTATTAACTCACCATAGGCTAGTTAGAATACCGTATCTATTAACTTAGCAAGATATAACAGATTCTTTGTTTATGTGTTGCTGGGGCACGTTAAAATGAAACTCACACAGTCCTACAAGCGCTGTATGTTTGCGTTTTGACACCACATTCAGTTTGTTGTGGTCAGCTGTGAAGTACAGACAAGTTCCCGTGCTATCGTGGGGTGTCAAAGAAGACAATCTTTGATAGAAAAAAGAGAACTGATTATTTTTCATCATAAGAGAGGAAAATCACTACCGGAAATCGGTAAACTTGTAATCTGGAGTCATGCAACTGTGCAGTGCGTTATAAATAGATATATAAATGTACACGCAGTATTGAAAATAGAGACAAAGTGAGTGGGAGAAAATTTTTCAACCTCAGGGAGGAACGTTGGATAGTAAGACAAGTGAAATAAAATCCAGCGATTAGTGCTCCGAAACTGACTGTGATAGCTGAGGAACATACCAACAAGAGAGCACATCCAGAAACTATTCGACTTATCCTAAGGAAAAGTAACAGGCAAGGACGAATTGCTAAGAAAAGAAAACATGTTAGCAAGATTAATAGGAAGAAAAGGTTGAACTTCGTTAAGGAGTATATAGAAAAAGATTTGGACTTCTGGAAGACCGTTATTTTTGCAGATGAAAGCAAATAAATCTCTTCGGATCAGATGGAAAGGTTAATGCCTGGAGGAAACCGAATGAGGAGTTGAAACCTAGCAATCTGCGTCCAAGTGTCAAACATGGTGGAGGTAGTGTAACTGTCTGGGGGTGCGTGTCAGCTAATGGACCAGGAGAGTTGACTTTTATTGATTGAACCACGGATCAATATGTGTATCTAAATATACTGAAAGATCATTTACGACCTAGTGCTCAAAAGCTTGGACTAACACCTCCCCCCATGGCACTACAGCCCTTGAAAGGCCTTGGCCTACCAAGCGACCGCTTCTCAGCCCAAAGGCCTACAGATTAAGAGGTGTCGTGTGGTCAGCATGACGAATCTTCTCGGCCGTTATTCTTGGCTTTCTAGACCGGGGCCCCTATCTCACCGTCAGATAGCTCCTCAATTCTACTGTAATCACGTAGGCTGAGTGGAACTCGAACCAGCCCTCAGGTCCAGGTAAAAATCTTTGACCTGGCCGGGAATCGAAACAGGGGCATTCGGGTAAGAGGCAAACACACTACCCCTACACCACGGGGCCGGCAAAAAAGCTTGGAATACTTGATCGATTTAAATATTACCAAGATAACGACCCGAAACACAAAGCTCAGAAAGTACGGATGTGGCTGCTGTATAACTGCCGGAAATTACACGAGACACATCCACAGTTATCAGACTTAAATATGATAGAAAATCTATGGTAGTACTTGGAAGTTGAAAATACCAGATTTCGTCGTTGCTGGAGCAAAACCTCCTATGTAATAATATCCTTGGAGATATACTGACCCGCAGCACATACATTATGAAGAGCGAGGATGCCTTGACAATATTCACATAATATTGCGCCTTAGATGACAGAACCTTACCGGCCAAAGTTTATGAGAAGAATAGGAGAAAATAGATCCGTCTATGTTTATGAATAATGTATTAATTTTCTTTGTAAGTACAAGAAATAGGGGTTGATTTACTTTGTACCTTAGTAGAGAAATGTGTATTTGTTAAACCAGAACCAAGACTAAAAGTAATAGTTATATTTTATGTTGAATCCAAATAAACAAGCTTTCCTCTAGTGTATGTGTTTCATTTTGACTCATTGTAGGCGACTGGAATCGGCGACAGGAATCGGCGACCAGCCGCCCGTGCTTGTGGAACATAGTTTTAGATCTGGACTACTCGGTAGCCGAGCTACAGAAAGGAGCCCGGCGACCGACTTTGCCGTAGCTCACTCCCGCTACCGGTCGCCGAGGCAGATTCCGCAACGCCGGCTGGCGACAGCTGGTGAACCATTGTTTTGTATTGGAGTCTTCGCACTAGGCGACTGTGTAGCCCAACTACTCGTCCTCCTTGCGTTCCATTCAAAACACCCTTCAGTGTCACTGTGCATTTCAAGTTCCTTCCCGTTACGTATTCCGTTTCAGAATATTATAAACGTTACATTCAGAAATTATACAAACTGAGCAGCGTCCATCGGGAACTTAAACTGTGACGAGTAGCCTATGGAAATGAAGTAGAGAAGAGAAATGAAGTAATGACACAGTTTTTCAGCGACTTTAAAGAAAGAACATCCCAGGAAAGAAACAAGCTTTGTAATGAAAGTACAGTACTGTATTACAAATATAAGCGACATCACATTTTTTAAAATGTTCAATATAATTGAGATTTTGCAGTCCGACTCGTTTGGCTGTATGATCACAGCGTCTTTCGGTCCAGAGGGTCCCGGTTTCTATTCCCGAACGAGTCTTTTTTGTACAATTTGTTTTAGGTAGCACCGACACAGATACGTCTTATGGGGACGAGGGTGTAGGAAAGGGATAAGTGTAGGAAGGAATCATCCTTGTCCTTAATGAATGTACAGCCTCAATATTTTCCTGGTGGGAAAATGGGAAACAACGGACAACCATCTTCAGGACTGCCGACAGTGGAGTTCAAACTCAATATCTCCCGAACGCAAGATGATAGCTACGTGGGCCAAACCGCGCGGCCGTTTGCTCGGTCGGGAATTTTAATCTCGTATGGTTAATGCTACTGCATCGAGGACTGTGTGCTTTTGTTCGTCTGTACACACAACATACCACACTACCAACCATCACAGATACACGCAATAGTGAATACATCGCTCCCTAAAATTGGGTCAGAGTCCGGCTCCATGGCTAAATGGTTAGCGTGCTGGCCTTTGGACACAGAGGTCCCGGGTTCGATTACCGGCAGGGTCGGGAATGTTAACCACCATTGGTTAATTTCGCTGACACAGGGGCTGGGTGTATGTGTCGTCTTTATCATCATTTCATCCCCATCACGACGCGCAGGTCGCCCAGGGGTGTCAAATCAAAAGACCCTGGCTACTGATACATAAATTAGTACGTTGCCTCTATCCTGAAATTGTAGGGTAGCTAGTGAACAGATGTTTCTCTTCTCACATTAGCAAGTAAGTATCACCACTTTCTGCAAGATTGGAAGAATTAGGCTGGTAGCTGTCATATAAAAGTCCCACTGTTATTATTTAGTCGGCCATTGCAACAGCAGATTGCGCGGCAACACACGATAACTTACAATGTTCACCACACGCAGCGCAGCGGTGCATTCCTCCCATTAACGCACGGAGCCTATTGTGGTGACTGTTGCCTACAACAGAAAACGTTCTCTCTGAACTACCAGAGGGTGCTGTATATCCTAAATATATTTGAACTAGTGAAGCTAACGTGAAGTGGGACTTTACGTGTGCCTTTCTTATCTGAGAGCATATAAATGGTGCCAATCTCAGGTTGAAAGTGTCACCTGATTTTTCTCTGGGTGTAGCAAATATAAGGTCTAGGCCCGAATCCATATAGTCTGCCAGGTCACGAACGAAGTCTTCTATTGTACTTGTGAAAGCTGTGGAAACGTCAGCCACCTTCTGCCGAATATGTGGGAACATGACTGCTTCGTTCTCTTTTTAGACACACATGTGTACCGGGAAATAAGAAATGCAACAACTTGCTGTGGGTGCGCTGATTCAGGTGTTACCAGTTATGTCTATTTGTAACCGAGACGTAAGAACCGTATATAGAGGTTTCGAAGTTTTCTGCTGATTCACTATCCAGTATATTCGTACGAAGGATTTTCAAGAAAATCTCCAATCAGTGGGCATACAGCTGACAAATGACTCTATTTTCACTAGAAAAAAGTCACGTTATAGCTTTTAAGGGCTTCAGAATAACAATAAATTGCTCCAGTAGGGATCAATCGTGTTCACAGACCTCAAGCACACGCGTATTCTCCATTTGCCAGGTTGGCGCTTTTGGACGGCGATTGCATACAATCGTGTACAAGCCGTTCTTGCTTTGCTTATCATGCACAACAGCGTGTTTTTAATAGTAATGTTCCAGTCTTCGAGAACTGTCTGTAAGGATTGTGCCGAATCATCTGCAGTAGAACGTTCTTCAATAGCCTGAGTGCAAAAATTGAAACTACACAGGTTACAAATATCATCAGTGTAGTGCGCAGTCACAAACAAGTTCTTGAAGTTCATTCATCTGTCGTCAAAAACAAAGTGGATTAGTTCAGAAGTACGGCTTCTACCCTACCCCTTGCCTGGTCGTAAGCTGATTCGAGGCGGACTCGAATCGCCTGCGGACACAGCATCTTATACCCAGGTTCTGCGACCTCTATAAGTTGGACAAAGCCCTCACTGTTTGCAATGGTTACTGGAAGGTGCCATTTTTCAATCATACACACTAGACTTGTGAGTGAATATGTTAACTGCTTTGGAGTTAGCGAACTTTCAGAACGATCCTTCTCTGACGGGGATCTGGTACATTGTCGCGATGGCCGGATGCCACCAGGGTCTTATTTGTCCCAAAATTACGATTTATCTTTCAGAGTGCAAGACAAAGTTCGGTAGTTGTTTTGCGACTGTTATCTTCAAGAAGAGGGAATTGGAAATCAGCCTCAGTAACAATTTTTAAAAATCAGGCATTAAATGAAAAACAGACAGTGATTTTTCTTTTGGTACCTGAATGTCAATTTAATTTATAATTCAAAGGGAATTCTGTGACACGCGTCGTATTTCGTATTCAGAAAATTAATATTATAAATCAATACATTTGGGCGAGTTTGATTTATCCTTCACAGTGTGCACCCTTATCGAAACTTAGACGCGGGTTTTTAGATGATGTCGATAAATTAATCAGAAGTACAGTAAAGGAAGTAATTGGTTTACCAACGGATTGTCCAGATTGTATGCACTACAGCTCAAAAAAACTTCGTGGATTGGGAATTATGAGAGCGTGATGGGAAGCTTTCCTTCAACACAATAACATCTGTAACAGGCTGGACTCTGTTGTTGACCCACTTCTGGTACAAACAAGACATTTTCAATAAGAAATAAAAGGTAGTCTGAGAAGCCTTGGCTTCGCTCCCGATGAACAACCTAAGGTACAGACTCTTCGGAAGAAACTGAGAGATCAGAGTTTGAAACATGGAAAAATCTACCACAGCGTGGAAAAGGTGTCTCGCATTTTTCAGAATGGATACAATCAAACACCTGGATTTCAACGAAGAAAGGACTTTCAACTTCCCAATGGACTAATGCCATTAAAATGAACTGCAATGTGATAGCAGCCCGAAGCGTTCCCGGTCGAAGCCAAGAAAACCGTTGCCGTCACTGCAACGGGATAGAGAGTCTCCCTCATGTTCTTGGTTTCTGCTCGAAAGTGGAACTATTGAGAAGTAATAGACACCATTTGGTCAGGAGCAGTATCGCAGAACTTCTCAAAAAATATGGCAGATTTGAAGTTTTTGAAGAAGTGCACTGTATAGTTATTGAGAATGGGTTTGGATCCAGTAAACGTGCAGAGACAGGAACAGAAACACCGGCGTTGTTATTGATCCAACAGTTCACAGGCCAAAGAAGTTGATTCTGAAAATAAGAGACATTACGAACCCTGTTTTAAGTACTTTGAAGAAAAGTATCACATACCCGCCAGTTGCTGGGTTACTCTTCGGTGCGCGAGGATCTGTGACAACATTTTCAGTGAATTTCTTCCTTCGTTTTGGTATTCCTGTTTCGTATCTAAATATATATTTGTTTAGATGTTTTACGAGATTCATTGGCAATCGTAAATCATCATTTGTACGGTTTGTGTAAAGAAAAATAAAGTTTTTCTGATCGGGGATAGCTGTAGGCCTACAACGGGGGAAATTCAAAATTTTAAAAAATCTATATAAGTTCATTTTATTCTAAGATGAATAGTGCGAAAATTATTATCTATTTGATGCTGTTACCGTACGGTACCCTTGTTCTAGGGCAGCTATCCCTTGTGGATTCTCTCTCTCTCTTTCTTCACTTTTATGCCCTTTCTATAGTGCCTTTCTCTGTTTAAGACGGATCTTGTGGGGCGCAAAACTTTCCAACAAAGCATGGGCATATGGTTCTGATGGTATAGAACTTCTCAGAAATGCCTGAAGTACTTCCGCACACACATAACATACTAAGGTAAGGTAAGGGTTATTCTGCCCGAAGGCAGGTCCGAACCTCCGCAGAGGTGTTCCTGAGCCGGAGTTTACGTGCGGTAGGGTGGCCAGTTCCTTTCCGCTCCTCCATTCCCTTACCCCCACCAACAGCGCGTGTCAACCCATCCAACTCCTGACCACGCCCAATGTTGCTTAACTTCGGAGATCTCACGGGATCCGGTGTTTCAACACGGCTACGGCCGTTGGCATAACATACTAATTCTCTTTTAAAAGTTGTGTTTCAACAAACAACGCTCGTTGCTCCGTGGTGTTTGACAATGACGGGTATTTGTTACTGTGCACAATCACTGAGCGCGTCAAGTAAACGATGCGTCTCACTAGAACCACCGATTCTACAGGGCAGAAGATGGGACAAACCTGTTATCTCCCGTCAAGTAGCTCCTTGCTCGTCCCTTGAGTGGGAAAACACGGCCTATCCTTCCCGCCAGCTAGCTTTGCGCGCCTCGCTTGAGTTTGCCATAAACTCTTGTTTGGTGGCTACTGTACTTTCATTTTCAACGCATAAGCTTCGTTTACTTGCTAGATTCCTTCTGATTTGACACTTGTGTTAGTATGAGTACCTAACTGACATTAATAATAATAATAATAATAATAATAATAATAATAATAATAATAATTGTACCACGAGGGTGCATCCGCCCCGCGCATTTATATCAAGTGCCTTGGCAACTGACATCTTACTCTTAAAACTTGAAGAAACTAGTGCAAGAACTTCGGACGTTGGTCAACGGATGTCGCTACTCAAGTGATAAAGTAATTTGTTATTTTAAGGATTCCTAAATGAGTTGATTTGTTTTTGTTTTTTGGGTATCATAGTTGTCAACACTTCGATCTCTTTCCGCCAACTTCAAAATTAACCAATTGGAAATTTCCTGTATTTAATTTTCAACCAATCAGAGCTTTCGTCTACATATTTAAGTATCCAATAAAAGTCCGGGGGTGTGTCGGACATTAGTCCTCTAGGGTATAACAGGTGGCAATTTTTCGAGCTATCTTGTCTTCTTGATCGTCGAGTGTACTGAGTGTGCGCTAATAGTGAAGGCGAAGGCGGGGGCGTTTTCGCTTTCATCGAGCATTACAGCGCAATAAGGTAATGGCAGCCAGTTAATCATTAGCTGATAGCCTCTGAAAGCTAACCCGAGGGGAAGGCTTCCTATCTTTTATTATCTAACCTTTATTTTCCAATCTTCAATAATGTAAACTTCATCTTCAAATGTAAATCACGAAACTAGCCTAGAAACTTAGACAAAATTCGGGAATAGAGAGTGTGACACCCTCTCGAGTTCCCTATCAACTTGTATTTGTGATTGGTTATCGCCGGCAATTGAAGCGGAATCCTTATTTCTCATACACCAAACCGAACCAAACCAAACCACATGGTGCAACAGCCCCGAAGGCCCGTGGACTATCAAGTGACCGCTGCTCATTCCTAAGGCCTGCAGATTATGAGGTCTCATGTGGTCAGCACGACGAAACCTCTCGGCCGTTATTCTTGACTTTCTACACCGACGCCGCTGTCTCACCGTCAGATAGCTCCTCAATTGTAAATTTTCTCCATCTAGTCATCTCAATAGATTAGCCCCTGTAACTTCGGGCCAGGAGCCCAAATAGGGTTTTTAATCTTGGGTGCAAATTTCAAGAAGTGCAAATATCTGCCTCCGCATCATTTTGGTTTTTGGGCCAGTAACTTTAATCTGTGTTTTCTTTTCTTCCCACCAAGGACCGGTAGAATGAGTATTCGATACTCGTGTAAACATTCTTTATGTTAAGTGGTTAAACTGTTGAGGATTTAAGACAGTGAATTCTGTTTGTATTGTAAAATGTAGGTTGTGCCTCGAGAGGCCTGGAAAATGTAAATCTCAGTGAGCAAAGATGCTCTGATTGTTGAAGGTTGCCTCGATTAGGCAGTAATAGCTCTTCTATTCTTGTAGATACACTGTGTAACTGAAATTGGGAGACCTGTCTCCTTGATTCGTGAAGTTACATTTGTAAAATTTGGTGCTCAGATGATTAATTAACTAAGTTTGTGGATTTTCTGATTTCTCCGGCTTTGTATCTAAACTACTGTACCTGAAATTTTGTTCCGTCGCTGAGCGACTTATTTGTTAATTGTTTGCAGTTGAAAAAAGAAAAAAAGAGGAGAAAAGAAATATAACTTTGATTTTTGAAGCCTTTAATTAATCTTTTGATTGTAGTAGATAGACCCATTCATGCCCGCGCCTTATTTCACCTCTGTCAACCACAAAACACAATAATAATAATAATAATAATAATAATAATAATAATAATAATAATAATAATAATAATAATAATAATAATAATAATAATAATAATAATAATAATACCGGGCGAGTTGGCCGTGCGCGTAGAGGCGCGCGGCTGTGAGCTTGCATCCGGGAGATAGTAGGTTCGAATCCCACTATCGGCAGCCCTGAAGATGGTTTTCCGTGGTTTCCCATTTTCACACCAGGCAAATGCTGGGGCTGTACCTTAATTAAGGCCACGGCCGCTTCCTTCCAACTCCTAGACCTTTCCCATCCCATCGTCGCCATAAGACCTATCTGTGTCGGTGCGACGTAAAGCCCCTAGCAAAAAAAAAAAAAATAATAATAATAATAAATAGAGGATTGTGGCTACGTTTAGTAAATTCACAGCGGCTTGCAGACTGAACGCTGAAAGGCATAAAGTCTATAATAATAATAATAATAATAATAATATTAATAATAATAATAATAATAATAATAATAATAAATCGAGGATTGTGGCTACGTTTAGTCAATTCACAGAGGCTTGCAGACTGAACGCTGAAAGGCATAAAGTCTATAATGATAATGAATAATAATAATAATAATAATAATAATAATAATAACAATAATAATAATAATAATAATAATAATAATAATAAATCTACCCACACGAGGCTTAATTATTTGAGCACCTTCAATTACCACCGGACTGAGCCATGATTGAACCTGCCAAATTGGGGTCAGAAGGCCAGTGCCTCGACTGTCTGAGCCACTCAGTCCGGCATTTGGATGATGTACCCCGAAACTAGTCGCAATGTGCTGCCTTATTATTTGTCTGAGCTGAGTGTGAAAACCTGAAAAGATAATTAAACTCATGATGACCGACTTTACTTAGGGAGTCGATCCTCCGTCGCCCCTCCTGTCCTGTTTTCCACTTAATCTCTATCCAAGTAAGTTTATTTGTTATTCTCCTCTTCTTTGCTCTGGAAATGTTGCTGATTTCACACGATAAAATAACTCCTATTCTATTTTACCGAATATTAAGAAAAATAAGGCCGGCCCCGCGGCGTAGGGGTAGAGTACCTGCCCCTTATCTGGAGGACCCAGGTTCGATTGGCGGCCAGGTCAGGGAATTTTATCTGGATCTGAGGGCTGGTACGAGGTCCACTCAGCCTGCGTGATTACAGTTGGGGAGCTATCTGACGGTGAGATAGCGGCGTTGGTCTAGAAAGCCAAGAATAACGGCCGAGAGGATTCGTCGTGCTGACCACATGACACCTCATCATCTGCAGGCCTTCCTAATGAGCAGCGCTCGCTTGGCAGGCCGCGGGCCTTCGGGGCTGTTGCACCATGTGGTTTGGTTTGGTTTGGTTAGGTTTGATTTGTGAGAAATAAGGATTCCGCTTCAATTGCCGGCGATAACCAATTTCATTATCTATTTGGCACTGAGAAGTAGTTTTCTCCTTGTTGCTGTATTTCTATAGTTAAGTGCGTATTTCCTGCGCACCACAGCCACACAAGTTACCTCACGCACTAAGAGCCACAATGTATCGTCCCTCAAAAACGAAGCAGTAACGTCATATCCCCTGGCCTCTTGTCCAAGGACTGATTTGGAGACTACACCTTCACACTTTCTTATCCTTTGGAGTGCGGAAAGAGAAGTTTACGATGAAAATAATGTCATGATCGGCTCTTAAACACCGAGGAAGTCAACACTCGTTAGAACAGCTTGCTAAGTCAACCTAGGAGTGGATGGAAACAACTTAAATTCCTGCCACTATTGTGAATCAAAGCTCTTTCGTTACGTCTTACCAGATGAGTCAGTGGTATGGCGCCCGGTTCCATGGCTAAATGTTTAGCATGCTGCCCTTGGGCACAGGGGTCCCGAGTTCGATTCCCGGCAGGGCGGTCATTTTAACCATCGTTGGTTAATTTCGCTGGTCCGGGGGCTGGTTGTATGTGTTGTTTTCATCATCACTTCATCCTCATCATGACACACAATCAAATCAAAAGACCTGCTCCTGGTGAGCCGAACATGTCCTCGGATACTCTTCTTCTTCTTCTTTATCTGTTTACCTTCCAGGTTTGGCTCTTCCTTCGGACTTAGCGAGGGATCCCACCTTTACCGCCTCAAGGGCAGTGTCCTGGAGCTTCACACTCTGGGTTGGTATACAACTGGGGAGGATGACCAGTACCTCGCCCAGGAGGCCTCACCTGCAATGCTGAACAGGGGCCTTGCGGGGGAATGGGAAGAGTGGAAGGGTTAGACAAGGAAGAGGGAAGGAAGCGGCCGTGGCCTTAAGTTAGGTACCATCCCGGCATTTGCCTGGAGAAGAATTAGGAAACCATGGAAAACCACTTCGAGGATGGCTGAGGTGGGAATCGAACCCACATCTACTCAGTTGAACTCTCGAGGCTGAGTGGACCCTGTTCCAGCCCTCGTACCAACTTTTTTCCAATTTCGTAACAGAGCCTGGAATCGAACCCGGGCCTCCAGGGGTGGCAGCTAACCACACTAACCACTATACCACAGAGGCGGACGTCCTCGGATACTCATGGCACTAAAAGCCATACGCCAATTCATTTCATATGACCAAGAAATGAAATCAATTGTTTCTTTGAGGAGAGGCCTCGCAATATATTATCTTGAAACGCTCCCAGCGCGGAGTGGAAACACGCCATCACGACACGCACGCTTGGGCTCTGTCCTCAAGCCTGCTTCAAACGAACATATTAATGGGCAGTTTACGGCTTGCTATGCTCACCGCCTAACATTCTTGACATTTTGTCTCGGAAGGAAGTCAAGGACGCAATTTCCACAATGGAGGT
Organism: Anabrus simplex; assembly: GCF_040414725.1. Classification (NCBI taxonomy): domain Eukaryota; kingdom Metazoa; phylum Arthropoda; class Insecta; order Orthoptera; family Tettigoniidae; genus Anabrus; species Anabrus simplex. Next base: position 258,264,654 of record NC_090266.1, read on the forward strand.
CTCTAGAATCAATGGCACAGGCGTCCACGTCTCAGTCGTATTGCAACAATCGATACGTCATGCCACACAACATGCAAGAATGTCACATATCTCTATATGCTTTCTAAACTCACCAGAAAGCGGATTGATTAAACAGCAATTCTTGGTTTATTACTGAAGTACTGTAATAAATTACTGTAGGACGGAAAATCTTAGGACCAAAACGCGAAAATGGAATTTAGAAGAAAAAGAAATCACATGAAATCTTTCAAGTTACAGAAAAATCGCAGACACAATCAAGAAACGGCGATTACGATTTTATGGTAACTTAAATAGAATGGTTAATAACAGGCTAACAAAGACAAATTTAAACATAGCCTTATCAATGAAAAATCACAATAATTGGCCAAAAGAAATCAGTTAAAACCTAAATGAAATTGGCGTTAATGAAGAAACTATTCAAGATAGAATAAAATTCAAAACACAAATTTTCTCTAAAACACCCGACTGAACAACGTAAGAAGGAGCACAGCGAGAGGATGAAGAGAAATTGGGAAGAGAAGAAGATAAACAAGAACTTTGCTAATGAGTTCAAACGTGCTTCTTAGTAGGGCATAACGAATCATTCATGAATAATAATAATAATAATAATAATAATAATAATAATAATAATAATAATAATAATAATAATAATAATAATAATAATAATAATAACAATAATAATAATAATAATAATAATAATAATAATAATAATAATAATAATAATAATCGCCGTTTCTTTATTGTTCAGTTTTTTCTGTAACTTGAAATATTTAATGTTATTTCTTTTTCTTCTAAATTCCATTTTCGCGTTTTGGTCCTAAGATTTTCCTGAGGATTTTTCTTTCTTGATTTTAGATAATATTTATTCGAGATTTGTCACCAATTACATAACAGTTTTAAATGCTTAAAGTTCTTCTGTTTTAACTGCTGTATTATAATGTCGTAATTTTGCCTTTCCTATAGCCTATAGTTCTTTTATTGTATCTGTTCCAAGTAATTTTGTATGCTCTTTGTAGTTTTACAATTCTTTATTTGTTAGCTTGCTGATTTAACTCTACTGGTCAAATAATAATAATAATAATAATAATAATAATAATAATAATAATAATAATAATAATAATAATAATAATAATAATAATAATAATAATAATAATAATTCTTATTATTATATAATTATTATACTTATAATCATCATCATCACCCTCCGAATTCAGGGCCTCAGTTAACAATCTTTTCTATTACGCAGAAGATATTACAACAGCCGAAGAAGAAATGCTACGAGAATTATACAGTCAGCACCAGTGTCATATTGCACATACAGGAGACACACAGAAGTTTCAACATGCAAAGATCAAAAATAAGCGGAATGCATCTTGCCATCGAGAGACCACATGATAAATATGGAAGCGCTGTCTATGTTCATCCAAACGTCCAGATTATATCCACGACATCTACAGAGGAAAATTACATTGAAATCCTTACTATGGAGACAGCTAATTGCACAATTTCATCCCTCTAAAAAGTACCTGGAGTTGAATTCAGTTTTGACGAACCATCCAGTTTTCAAAATAAACATATGCAGATTGTGATTGTGCAATTTCAACAGCCAAAGTAAGGTTTGGGGGCTATGATCATGAAGATGAGAATGGAACAGCAACACAAGAATGGGCTGAGATGAATCACCTGACCCTAATTCATGTTGCAAAGCTACCCGCATCATTTAACAGCGACAGGTGGAGGCGAGGTTACAGTCTCGTCCTCATATTTAGTAGCGGCAGTATTAGCCAACAATGTGTAAGATCTGTCTGTTCCCCAATCCCCACTCACAGCATAGACCAATAATCTGCCAAATATTTACAAATGTCAGACCTCAGAATGTACCCTTTCGGAGGAGGTCTAATTTCAGAAAAGCAGACTGGTCGAGATTTGCGGAATTGCTGGACGCTGAAGTGCTTTCCATAGAACCAGCATCAGAATGCTATGACACCTTTATCACGGCCGTAAGAGATGCTCCAGAATGTCTATTCCCCGCGGATGCCGAACATCTTATATCCCAGGATCAAACCACCCTACTCGCAGATTACAACAAATTATTTGAAGAAAATCCTTTCATTGAAGCAACTGTCGATATAGGAAACGAACTCGTCTCTTCAATGAGAGAGACAAAAAGGGACCAACGGTATAAAACTATAGAAATCTTGGATCTGAAAAGAGACAGTCACAAAGCCTGGAGACTTCTGAACAGTGATCCAACTAAGACCAGTGTACATCATAATATCACTGTAAATCAAATAGCACATCAGTTACTGCTGAACGGAAAGGCAAATCACAAATTAAAATAGTCAAAATTGCAAAGACGAGCATAAGACGAGAGTAATGATCTCATAACATCATTCAGTATAGAAGAACTGGAGCAGGCTATCAAACAGAGCAAAAATGGAAAGTCAGCTGGCTTGGATGACATAAGAACCGAGCAAATTAAGCACTTCGGAATTACAACAAAGGAATTGACTCTCCAATTCTTCAACAACTGCGTGAACAGATATAAAATGCCAAAGGTATGGCAGAAGAGTTGAGCTAGTGCTTTGCTGAAACCTAACAAAGAAGGAAATATTCCAAAGGATTTTAGACCATTTGCACTACTGTGTCACCTTTATAAGTTACTGGAAATATTGATTTTAAACCGTCTAGCACCTATAATTGACCCCTTGCTTGTACCGCAGCAAGCCGGATTTCGCCCTGGTAAAAGCTGTTGCACCGGGCGAGTTGGTCGTGCGGTTAGGGGCGCACGGCTGTGAGCTTGCATCCGGGAGATACTGGGTTCGAATTCCACTGTCAGGAGCCCTGAAGATGGTTTTCCGTGGTTTCTCATTTTCATCCAGGCAAATGCTGGGGCTGTACCTTAATTAAGGCCACGGCCGCTTCCTTCCATCCAACTCCTAGGCCTTTCCTATCCCATCGTCGCCATAAGACCTATCTGTGTCGGTGCGACGTAAAGCCACTAGCAAAACAATGAAGCTGTTGCGGAGAACTGTCGAATTTTACGCAGTATATAGAAGATGGTTTTGAGACTCGAAAGGTGACAGGAGTGGTATTTGTAGATCTATCAGCAGCATTGACACTGTCAACCACCAGCTACTACTCGTCAAGATCGATAACCTGACCAAGAATTTTAGTCTGACCAGGTTCATCAGCGCTCTTTTACAAAGTCGCAGCTTTTTTGTCGAATTCCAACAACAGCGTTCTCGATGGAGACTACAGAAGAATGGATTTCCCCAGGTAAGTGTACTGGCTCCTATTATCTTCAATATATATACGAACGACCAACCCACAGCTCCTAATCGGAGGAGATTCTTATATGCTGATGACCTTGCTCTACCCACCCAGAGCAAAGATTTCGAATCAGTGGGGAATATCCTTACGAATGCCGTTGAAGATCTCTTCAGATACTACAGTATAAACCAGCTTAAACCAAAACCCTCAAAGATGCAAGCATGCGGTTTTCATTCGAGAAATAGGGAAGCCACTCGCAAGTTGAAGATAGTACGGTCAGGGGTCGAACTGAAACACTGCGACACTCCAAAATATCTAGGAGTGACGCTCGACAGATCTCTTAAGAAGCACTGCATGAGCTGAAAATCAAAGGTGTCCACTAGGAGCAACCTCCTCGAGAAATTGGTTGAATCACAGTGGCGAACTCATCCTGATACCATCCGAATACCTGACATGGCGCTAGGTTATTCCGCAGCAGAGTAGGCCTGCCCTGTTTCGTATCGTTCCGTGCATACCAAACAGATGGATGTAGCTCTTAATGACACCTGTAGAATTATAACAGGCTGCTTGAAATCCACTCCTGTTGAATGGCTTTACCAACTCGTAGGAATAGGATCACCTCCTATTCGAAGAGGAATAGCTTCCAATAAGGAAAGAAAGAAAGTGGGTCAGGAAAGAACCCATCTTTGCATGGGGACAAACTACATCCGCAACGACTGAAATCAACGAAGAACTTCCTTAGAGTATCAATGGAACTTACAACCACCGCGGAAAAAGCTAGGCTACAACTATGAAAGACTACGACCTACCTTCCCACTGGATGGAGAAGAATTTTTGGAAACTTTACCTACTGGCCATGACGAGGAATGGCTGACTTGGAAGTCCCTGAATAGACTGAGATATGGAGTGGGCAGAACTAGGGTTAATTTATCATCATCATCATCATCATCATCATCATCATCATCATCTCCCTCCACTTTCCCACACTTTGGGGGGTCTCGCGTGTGCGCGTGTGAACTGTGTCGTACTAGTGAATTTGGCCCTATTTTACGGCCGGATGCCCTTCCTGAAGCCCACCATGTGTGGAGGGATGTAATCACTATAGCGTATTTCTTTGGTAGTTGGTAGTTTGGTGCGTTGAGCGTATATAACGAAGAGTGTATGGGACAAACACAAACATCATTTCCCCGGGTTAGAGGAATTAACCAGAAGCGATTAAATTCCCCGACCTAACCGAGAATCGAACCCGGGACCCTAAGAACTGATGCCTCATCGCTGATCATTCATCAAATGAGTCCGATAAATAATAATAATAATAATAATAATAATAATAATAATAATAATAATAATAATAATAATAATAATAATAATAATAATAATAATAACTGTTCCAGCAGAAGGTAGGTTTTCACCAAACGGCAGGGCCTCAGATCTGGGTGAGTTATTTACGACAATAACCAAATAAATTTAGCTGATATATTTTTGAATTTTTAAACTTCCATTTTAAATCAATTAACAAAACGTATAAAAATATACAAAGGAGATAACGATTAAGTAAAGTGATCTCAACAATACTAGAAAATCTAGCAAATAATAATAAGTTATGAAAACTAAATAACAAGATTAGTGCTCTCGCATCACTGAGATATTTCTAAGGAGAATGAGTGCTCACAGAAATGGATTTCCATTCCCGTTTTACTAGTTACATACAGATTATGGTCCTCTTACCCACCTCGCAGCAGGGACGATCGTTAAACACCCGGCAATATGATGGGTCATAGGATACAAGGGATCGAGTCCCATACTGCTAAAATGGCCTCGTTTGAGCACCGTATATGCCAAGAGGAGAAATGCTTATTAAGAAAGCTAAACATAGCAACAGGCGAGGTATACCGAAAATGTTGGAGATCCCAATTTATTAACACATGAAAACATCCTACTAAGGCACAAGTGCCCGATTAAAATCACTTTCAGTTAATGCCCTTTCGACACTTGTACTTAAGTTATCAAGCTATCACAAGTTCCACCTAAACAAATTTATTTAACGCACAAGGTTATGTTAACCCGCATATTCAAAGCAGATAATAAATATTATTAAATTCATTTACATGAAAAAGATTTAATTGTTTAAGTTTGTTACGTTGTTGGATGGTCGGTTCGTGTGGGCAATCACACTTGCCCATAGTTTTCCTGACAAACAAATACATGTGCTTAACTAATTTCATCACTACCTATTTGTTCCACTACGTTGTTTAAATCGTTAAATAAGATTATAAAACTGTTTTTCAAATAGAAATGTGGATAAATACCAACTAATAATTATAAACACCCTTAAAATACAACGCCGTTACGGTATCACAAATATTTACAACGCGTGACATCGAACCTCGATCCCCTTGGGTAGAACAATAACAAACCAAACACCAGCGTACGTAAAGCTACATGCGGTGTCGACCCTGTGCTGAGCAAGGCGGTTCACTACTATCAGGAGGAACACTCCAGCTGCACCTCTAACTCGAACATATCATGACCAAACTGCTTTACGAACCTACTACCTGACCAGTCATCCACGCCATGATCACTACCGCTCGACATCACTTCTCTTCAACTACGATCACTAACCATTGCAACAAAACAAAAGTCACCGAACGGGATCAATTTCCATACGCATGAAATCAGTACAATGCTCTATTATTGCAACAGTATTTGGTAAGAATCTGAATGCGAAGTTCAAAACGTTTATTACTCCTAAAAGGACGCCTAATTTTCAAACCAGAAAGAACAAATAATCATCGTAGCTAATACATGTGAAACCTTCATAAAACTTTATCCCTTCTCGATGGCTGTGCTCGCTCCAAGCCTTACCTCGAACAGGACCTGGTTCCTTCTGTCTACCGTAAGTCTACAAAACACGGTTCCCGAGAGGAAATTTAAAGGCACATTCTAATGCATAAAACTAAACATAGACTTCCATTGACCAGACTGGGATTTGTATTAACGAGACCTGAGCAACTACATGTTTGACACATTCTAACCACAACTTCAGAGGAAGTACTTGCAACAACACGGACCAATTTACGACTTGTCTAAATCGTGAAACCACGGAACATCCAAACATTGTATAGACCTACTCTCGTCATTCAAAAACACCCTCAGGCATTCCAACAATTTAATGACACTAACAGGACAAGACGCCTGTTGCTTCACACAAAATTCTCATCAGGACATTTAACTTTAAATAGCTATTATATCATCAATGCCTCGAAAAATATCATCACTGTACCTCGTCACTACCTGTCTCTAGGATGGCGAAAAATCATATACGACAAATTACACATGAGAACGGCACAATGCTCCTTAGCTTCCCTATGATGAAAAATTACACATCTTCCACAAACACTCTACGTTACTTGTCTCGTTACACATTATTATCGGTCTTTAATGTTGTTGTTATTATTGTTATTTTGCTTCCCAGCCAAAGCCATATTATATTCCGGACATCACTCGAAAAGGTAATAAATTTAAAATTAAGAAGATAAAAATTTCAAACCTCGTGATGGTAAACGAGGCACCTTTAAGCCTGAATACATTGACATCACATCGGAACACACAAATGACTTAAACAATACAAAACTATACCCACTAAACATTTTAAACATTACCCAACTTGTAATTTCACAAAAAATGGAAATAAAATGAAGTGCCAAAATCTGCTCGTACCTGGAAAAATTAGCATAGTAATAGCATATACCTACATGCTAAGGAAACAATATATTTCAGACCTGGTATCTTGAATCTGACCATTTTGCTCTGTGGCCGGCGATCTCCCTGTATTTAGCCAGATATTTTTTTGATTTATTGATAAATAGGGTTCCAGAGAGCAAGAGCTCTGTCAAGAGGAACAATACATAGATAATCACAACAATGGCGGATTAACGCATAAGGTCTAAACGTGAAAGAGTAATTATAGTGGTTTTACATATACTTAAAGTATCACAATTTACCTAATGGATAGGATTATATTAAGTGGATTATTATAAGAGTAACAATACAGGAGGAACAACTTTTTGACTTTTAAGATTTGGAAATGGAAATATCAGAGAAATAACTGTTAAACATTTATAGTGCCTAACAGGTATTTCTTAAGCTTATTACGAAATGGCACAGTTTTAGAGATGATTGCTATGTTCTCAGGAATGCTGTTATATTCAGGTATTAGTAAGTGTTGCACTCCCTTAGTGCCAAACCTTGTTGTATAATTTTGATGAACATGTAATTTATTTTTTTGCCTTGTCTTATATGAATGGATGTCAGTGACTTTAGGAAATTCAGAGTTGGTGAACATTTTATTATGCAAGACTTTATGGATAAGAAGTGATGCATTTAATGAGATTAATTTCTTAAGAGGTAATATATTTGTTTCAGCGTACATTTTATTTCGAGAATATAGTTGATGAAATCCATACATAAATCTAATAACTCTGTTTTGTACGACCTCCAAAGTATTTAAGTTATTTTGGGTTGCTTTGCCCCAAATGAAACACAAGTAAGAAAGTCGAGATTGTATCATTGTGAAATAAATTAGACGAAGAGTGTCAATTGTTAGTAGGTACTTAATCTTGCCAATGATACCAACCAAGACAGAGATTTTATTTTTTACATTTAATATATGCGGTGTCCAGGAGAGGGCGCTATCAATTATTAGTCCAAGATATGTAACTTCTTTAACCCATTGCAGCTTCGTAGTGCCAAATAATATACTGTATTTGTAGTTGCATTTAGGTCATTTTGTGATTTATCGAACATCATACAGACAGTTTTCGAGTAATTGGCTGTTAGAAGATTTTTCTCAGCCATTCATCTACGCACATTGGATTTACAGATATCATCATTCCTTTCCCCTTCATCTCGTAAATTTTTTATGCAACCTCTGAAAGTATACACGAAAGGATTCCAAAACCTTAGAAAAGAACACGTTTCGCGATCTGTTCTTCACATTTCCGACCGCACACGCTGTTTTGAAGGCTCTTATCGTAAATGTATCAAACTGCGTCTCCCAGTCTTCTCTTTTGGAAAAGTACAAAATCGCACACCTGTTAAATAAAACGGTCGACAGCATACTCTCGTCTGTCTAAAAATAATTACATGATAATCGGAGAAAGGTATCGCGAAGCATCGTCTGCCTGTGGATTAATCACTAAGCGTAGTGGTCAGATTCATAATATATCTCACTTCAGTCATAATATTAGTCAAACTGACACTCCTCGTTAGTTAAATTCATTGTCTCTTAATAAGTAAATAATAAAGTGTTCTATGACGATTCTCATGCCTGAACAGAACAGAGCTCAAAATTTATCCCTTGACAAATTACTATGTTCTGAGGCTAAGTACCAAACTAGCACTTGGAAAAATTTCTACTACATCCTGGAGCTACCCCAAAAAGACGTGCTCTCTCCTCGAGGACTCCTACCGTGTTTGTGGTTTCTCAAACAAAATAATTCTGAGTATCCCGCCAGAATTGATGATACAGTCTTCCGACCATTTACATCGTTGTTTTAGCATGACTTCTCTCTGAAACTTCAATAGCATCAGTCGAACAACACCACATCATCTATACTGATAACACTGCGCCAGGTACATGTCACACGTGTCGATTTTATCTCCCAATGTTCATCACGCAGTTTACAGATTTAATTGCCATAATTACCTCAAAATTACATTTTGACTCAGTGTCAATTTTGAACTCTAAATACGCCACAGGGGCTTAAAAATTCCATCAGGAACCCGACAGAATTTGACCGTACGACACGCGTAGAGGTCAAATCATATACAGTACTTGGCGAAGATGACTGATTTATCGATTTCCGAAGTGGCCAACCAAGACAACAAAATGGCGTGCTCCTATTACGCAATAGATAATAATAATAATAATAATAATAATAATAATAATAATAATAATAATAATAATAATAATAATAATAATAATAATATTTGCTTTACGTCCTACTAACTACTTTTACGGTCTTCGGAGACGCCGAGGTGCCGAAATTTAGTCCCGCAGGAGTTCTTTTACGTGCCAGTAAATCTACCGACACGAGGCTGTCGTATTTGAGCACCTTCAAATACCACCGGACTGAGCCAGGATCGAACCTGCCAAATTGGGGTTAGAAGGCCAGCGCCTTAACCGTCTGAGCCACTCAGCTAGGCCAATAGATAGATAGATAACGGGATCCATCCATAAATACATCCTGTATCTTCATTATAGACCAATTTTCCTCTCATTGTTCAGTATGCAAGCCTCCATGAATGAATTAAGCGGCTCCATAAACTTCCATTTGCAACTAACTCGGTAGCCTCGTTTTATTCCACACCCCTTATCATTAAATCATTAAAAAACCTAATCTAACCATTCTTCACCTGGGTCTCCCTCTACTTCTCTTAGCTCCCTTGGCCGAGTCCATTATTCTCCTAGGTAACCTACTCTCCTCCATTCGCCTCGCATGATCCCACCACCGAAGCCGGTCTCTGCACACAGATTCATTCATCGAGTTTAATCCCATCTTAACCTTTTTCTTCTCATTTCGAGTACCCTCCTGACATCGTTTCCACCTGTTTGTACAAGCAAGCATTTTCGGCACGTTTCTGTTAGTTACTTCCAACTTCTGAATAAGGTATCCTGAGTGCATCCAGCAAGGGATCTGAAGTTCACTGTTGGCCGGGACATTGATTTTAACTCTCATTGGTTAAATCTTCTTGTTCGGGGACTGGGTCTTCGTGCCGTATTCAACATTTCAATTTGTCTTAGGTGTGGTCCAATACCCACAAACGCGCAGATCGAAAGACCTGCACCAGGCCTCTCCGTAGGCCACACTCCATTGTTATACTGAACCCATGATTTAGAGGCCTCAGGGACGGGGAAAGTTCATTTTTATTATTGTCAGGCATCGGTCTATGGAGACCACCATTTTGAAGTTTGGGAGTGCTGTGGTATATTTGTGTACTTAACCTTCGCACATGGAGTCAATTTTAAGATGTTCCCACCAAGAGGGACTATTTTAACTCACGTAGATTTGAGTGATACAAAAGTGCTAGAGCAAAATTTTCATTTCTCGTTTAAATCATGCTATTCGAAGGATTGAAGGTTGAATCTGCAAAGAGAAAATTTTTCTGCACATTATGAATGCCATTTTAACCCCTGAACTCCGTAGATGGCGAAGTAAAAATGTTTTGCAAATTGTTACGCCACCGAATCGGCGGGAGCGCAGACAAGCCCGTCTGAGAGCGGCTTCCCTCGCCAGTATCATTCACTGGGCTGATTTCGAGGAGAGTACATGCCCATGTATGATAGTTCTGCAAACACCCAAGTATTTCAATCACCTCAAGTGATGGGCTTCAGACAGTGGAGCGATGTCCTCATTCGAGGCACCGAGTATTAGTTGAATTTATTAAAAAGTAGTTTTCAGTGTTCTACACCAAGTGATAGTTGAGGAAAACGTTATACACTGCTTTGGCAGTAATATCAGCATTCATTGAAGAAGCGAGATTAACGCTAAAACATTGTTGCACTTGTTGCATTGTGTCTACGTAATTGTTTTCTGTATCTCGTCAACAAACCACGTTAGGATGGGTCGGGAAGACGATCGAGGATAAAGCATTGGTCAGCGTGTGCGGGCGTAGTTCAGGCACTCGGTTTCCCTGTGCGTTTGCGTGTGATTTTTAAGGGTAAATTTTTTTGTTTGTTTATGCTTTCTTACAGATTCTCAGTTTTAAGTCAAGAAAATTATACAATAAATAATAAAATGCAAATGTAAAAATGAAGGTTTCTAGTAAAAGGGTGATTGAAATAATAATGGCTTGCTAAACATCCCGAGATAGCCGGTGGGAAATGGAAACTGGGATCAGCATCCATCAGGTATGTGCCTCTAGCTCAGTTATTTAAAGTAGTCCTGTGTAAATAAACCATGTCGTTATTCGATGCTTGTGCGGCGGATTATGCGCAATCTATGTTTATGTTCGTGGAATTTCTGCTACGGTTTAAAGCTAATTTATTCGTTGTAGACGAAATTTAGCGATATTACCTTTGTCGAGATTTTACTGGGTTATGTAATATTAGATTTTATGTCACATGTTTGTGTCGTGGGGAAATGTTAAAGCCTGCTTATTTTCTGACTTATTTTGTGTTATTCATTCAGTCGCCGCTGAGCGTACGTTTACGGGTGAGTCGTGAAGTTCAGAGTGTTTTTCTGTGTATCATGGCGAAGGGAATTTTAAACGCATCATTTTGAGACATTTTAAGTTTCTGGAGGTAGAGTCAGTCACCTACGCGAGCCGCTTAAATATTGGTTACAAATGTCAATAATAAAAAAGCAAAGCGAAGTCATCTCCGTTCAGGCCATGAGGGCCTCTGGAGGGGTGGAAGGTGAAGGCTTCCACCATTCATAACCTCGGTACTTGGTGGGGTAGAGTGGTTAGCTCTACGCCCGGTCGCCTTTGCCCCCAGGAATTAACCCGGTACTCATTTTTGGTGTAGGCTGAATGAACCTCAGGGCTATGTGCATTTCCAGAAATGGAAATCTCGTTTCTTAAATTTTACGATTTCCTGACGGAGAATCGTACCCGCGTCCTTCCGGGTGAACCGAGCACACTTTACCGCCTCGGGCAGGCAGCCCCTAATAATAATAATAATAATAATAATAATAATAATAATAATAATAATAATAATAATAATAATAATAATAATAATAATAATAATAAGAGGAAGTGTATTTTGTTTGGGGAATGAAGTACGTTGTGACGAACGCCCGTGTGTAGAATTTATTTATTTGGAGAGAAGATACATTTGGGAAAAAAATTGTTGTGAGTCGAAGTGTCAGGGTTCGGTCTAATGAGTTATTGGAATGCGCGTTAGGAGAGTGCTGTGTTTCTGTCTGCAATTATGAAGAGATTTGTTGTTTATTGTCCGAGGTTGATTTGTAGAAGTTATATTGTTCATGGGTTGTGAGACTATGAGACGTATTGTTTTGCAAGTATTCCTGGAAGGTAGTCCGTAGGTGATAGGGCCTATACTGTATTCCTGGCGGATTGGTCCAGTTCGGTTATAGGAAAGGTTATTCCACTGAAGCTCAGCTAGTAGGATTCCAGCAAGATATAGCAGATATCCTGGATTCAGGAGGTGAAATGGACTGTATCGCGATTGACTTGTCTAAAGCATTTGATAGGGTGGATCATGGGAGACTACTGGCAAAAGTGTGTGCAATTGGACTAGACAAAAGAGTGACTGAATGGGTCGCTATATTTCTAGAAAATAGATCTCAGATAATTAGAGTAGGCGAAGTTTTATCTGACCCTGTAATAATTAAGAGGGGAATTCCTCAAGGCAGTATTATTAGACCTTTATGTTTTCTTATACATATAAATGATATGAGTAAAGGAGTGGAATCAGAGATAAGGCTTTTTTCAGATGATGTTATTCTGTATAGAGTAATAAATAAGTTACAAGATTGTGAGCAACTGCAACGTGACCTCGAAAATGTTGTGAGATGGACAGCAGGCAATGGTATGTTGATAAACGGGGTTAAAAGTCAGGTTGTGAGTTTCACAAATACGAAAAGTCCTCTCAGTTTTAATTACTGTGTTGATGGGGTAAAAGTTCCTTTTGGGGATCATTTTAAGTATCTAGGTGTTAATAAGGAAAGATCTTCATTTGGGATAATCACATAAGTGAGATTGTAAATAAAGGGTACAGATCTCTGCACATGGTTATGAGCAGGGAACGGATTTATATGTACTAATAATTATTGAAATATGTACATATATATTTAGTTATTTTTATTGAAATATGGTATTATATATGGACTTAAAATTACACATATAACATTAATTTCTATTAAATATCAAAGTTCGAAGAAGCTAAACAAAGTAGATCTACATGCATAATGTTGCATTTCTCATTTTAATATATTTGAAGAACACACAATCCTTTATTCTCAATTACCAAAACAATGGATTACAAAATGTTCTTTTAAGTGCTGGAAAGTGAATCTTCTCCTATTATCTCTAAGGACAGATTTATATTGAGTGAAACTGCGTTCAGCATTGGAAGAGGTAATGGGGGTATAATTCACTTTTACAATATCTGCTGGGGTTAAATCCAATGATAATTTTACACTTAAATCTCCACACAGCATTACAGAAACCTTTGTCATTTTTTCATATCCAGGGTTCTTTGAAAGTACAGTGGCCATCTTCATGTTTGCTACATCTGCAACTTTACCTGTACTACGATTTAGTTTTCCACAGTTTTATTCACAATGTCACAACTTTCAGAAAGTGAGAGATGCTAGTTTTGGAGCCTTTTCAGTGTTTTTGTGATGCATGTAGTTTGAAGAGAGGTATGTCAGCAGAGATGAGAGCACGGCAGAGATCGGTGTTGAACTCGGACGTTACACTGGAAGTTGCTGGTTGTGTCGGAAACAACTCTCTCTGCTTGGAATCTCGTTGTTTGTTAGCCTGGTGTTTACTGGTTGAAACATGCTGTTGCACAAGGAACCTTTGAGTAGATGTCACTGTACAATGACACAAATTACAAAATAATATCTTACTGTCAGTTGATAAACCATCTTCTTTAAATTCTGATACGTAACTTTTCAATTTTAAACTGGTTGACTGAGCAACTTTAGGCATATTGTAACAACGTTAATGTCTTCTATGAATATCACTATAGAACTGCACACACTTAACGTACAAGAACACTATGATCCGTCTCACTGCTAATTCAAACTGTGAATGACTGGTAGTGAACTAGATGGAGTTATGAAGCAATCAAAGGGAATGCCAGAATTACGAACTTATCCGGAAACCACTAGCACATCGTCGATGAATGAGATTTCCCTAGTTACAAAATTACGTCACAGACACAGTCGATGTTATGTAATGCAGCTTATCAGTGCTGTAAGTGTGATTCAGGTAGTCACGGTACTGACCGGCTGATCTCCACCACTTCCGGGCTCAATCCCTCTCTTTCTTCGCACCGCTTATGAGCTTATTTTATCAGCCCAGACGTAGACAGGCGTGATAATGACCTGCACACCAGTTAAAATATTTTTTCGAATATAGATTTTTAATTTATTTCTCCATTATTGACAGGACTACTTTTTAGTCGAAATATGGACTATATTGATTTTAATGACGAAGAATATGGAACATATGTGCTAAACTCCAAAATATGGAAAAATATGGAAAATGAATACTCCATTTTTCAACTCCACGCGTCATGATTCGTAAAGATAATGCAAAATATAATTAATTTTAGCTTCCTAAAGAGATATGTATTGACATATAAATCCGTTCCCTGGTTATGAGGGTGTTTAGGGGTTGTAGTAAGGATGTAAAGGAGAGGGCATATAAATCTCTGGTAAGACACCAACTAGAGTATGGTTCCAGTGTATGGGACCCTCACCAGGATTACTTGATTCAAGAACTGGAAAAAATCCAAAGAAAAGCAGCTCGATTTGTTCTGGGATTTCCGACAAAAGATTGGCGTTACAAAAATGTTGCAAAGTTTGGGCTGGGAAGAACTGGGATAAAAGAGACGAGCTGCTCGACTGAGTGGTATGTTCTGAGCTGTCAGTGGAGAAATGGCGTGGAATGACATTAGTAGACGAATAATGTTAAGTGGCGTCTTTAAAAGTAGGAAAGATCACAATATGAAGATAAAGTTGGAATTCAAGAGGACAAACTGGGGCAAATATTCATTTTAGGAAGAGGATTTAGGGATTGGAATAACTTACTAAGGGAGGTGTTCAATACATTTCCAATTTCTTTTTTTTTTTTTTTTTGCTTTACGTCGCACCGACACAGATATATCTTATGGCGACGATGGGATAGGAAAGGCCTAGGAAGTGGAAGGAAGCGTTCGTGGCCTTAATTAAGGTACAGCCCCGGCATTTGTCTGGTGTGAAAATGTGAAACCACGGAAAATCATCTTCAGGGCTGCCGACAGTGGGGCTCGAACCCACTATCTCCCGATTACTGGATACTGACCGCACTTAAGCGACTGCAGCTATCGAGCTCGGTCCCAATTTCTTTGAAATCATTTAAGAAAAGGCTAGGAAAACAACAGATAGAGAATCTGCCACCTGGGCGACTACCCTAAATGCAGACCAGTATTGATTGTTTTTTTTTGCTAGGGGCTTTACGTCGCACCGACACAGATAGGTCTTATGGCGACGATGGGATAGGAAAGGCCTAGGAGTTGGAAGGAAGCGGCCGTGGCCTTAATTAAGGTACAGCCCCAGCATTTGCCTGGTGTTATTGATTGTTTGATTGATGATAGAGGTAACTGTGGGGGGCCCGAAGAGAAAAGTCTAGGACAGTGAGATTTATATTTGTAATCCAGACTTGCAATGTGACACACTCCACAAGTCTCATTAGGTTTAAAATATTAGAAGGAATTGATTAAAGAACCCAGTATTTGATGGAGAATTATAAGTTTGTTTGGGCGGCAAGAGTGCGTAAATTGAATTTAGCTGGGAAGGGAGTTTCAGTAACGAACAGACAAGGCCAGGTTGAAATAGTTTTGTCGGGTAGAACATATGTTTCATTTACCTGGGACGGAAGGGTCGCCAGTGTTAAAAATGCGGTAAATATTTAAGACATTTGAGACAGTCTTTGTGAAGTTGTAATACAGTATATCCCCAGATAATTGGAATGAGTCACGTTGAAATACCGGTCATCACAGCGTGGCAGTTTACATTTGAGTTGAAGAGTTTAACCAAGGTAGTTTACTTTTTCGAGCTGAACATCGTAGTTTGCATTTCCCAGTTAACATTGATTGGATTTCATGAAGTTAGACGATATGTAAATATTGAGGAGAAAGTTATTCTAATTTCTGTGTTGATTTACTGTGGTTAGATAATTTTGTGTTAGGCAACGGTTCATGTTTAATGGTTAATGGCTGCCAGTAGAATGGATCCGTGGATAGCTAGGCCATGGACAGGACTAGGGAACTGATGCAGCTAGCCATCTCGCCCTACATGAGAGTTGAGTTCGCTAGTGTGGTACATGAAACTGAAACCATAGGGAGTCCTACAGGATGATACCACCCATAATATTTATTTTAAGGGATACCGTTGTATTTTTACATGGTATATATAATTTAGTTGGGTAATTTGAATTATTTCCCATTTTCTTAAAAGTTATTTATGGTTGTATATTTCGTTTCGTGCCGTACTCAGAGTTGTCCATGAGTTTGGCCACGTTAATAATTTCATCTTGAGTTTACTTCTACCGTGTATGGGAATGACGACAAGGTTTACTTATATTCAAGCTAGGTGGCACAAGATTTCCTTCCACAGGTCTCCAGTTGGATTGTGCTCCAAAATTTGCTTCAAGAAATAGATTGTCGCAAGAATTGATTTGTTAAAACCACTAGATAATCCGGGCAATTAATTGTTTCCATCCATCAGATGTTCGCTCGAATATTTATTCAGCAGGTCAGTTAAATTCAGAATAGTCCGTGTGCTAATTTGGAATCTCACGTGAATTCTGACCTGGAAGATTTTGTTGTTCCTGTTGATTTATCATTATTTATTGAACTTTGCATTTTTGATGGGAATTTCATAGAACTTGAAGTGTACTTAGTTTAAATTCAGAAAGATTATCACAGTCCGCATCTGTGGTGTAGTGGTTAGTGTGATTCGCTGCCACCCCCGGAGGCCCAGGTTCGATTCCCGGCTCTGCCACGAAATTTGAAAAGTGGTACGAGGGCTGGAACGGGGTCCACTCAGCATCGGGAGGTCAACTGAGTAGAGGTGGGTTTGATTCCCACCTCAGCCATCCTGAAAGTAGTTTCCCGTGGTTTCCCACTTCTCCTCCAGGCAAATGTCGGGATGGTCCCTAACTTAAGGCCACGGCCGCTTCCTTCCCTCTTCCTTTTCTATCCTTTCCAATCTTCCCATCCCCCCAGAAGGCCCCTGTTCAGCATAGCAAGTGAGGCCGCCTGGGAGAGGTACCGGTCATCCTCCCGAGTTGTATCCCCGACCCAGAGTCTGAAGCTCCAGGACACTGCCCTTGAGACGGTAGAGGTGGGATCCCTCGCTGAGTCCGAGGGAAAAACCGACCCTGGAGGATAAACAGATAAAGAAGAAAAGAAGATTATCACATCGTGCTGTTGCTCTGAAGGGACACGTTTGCCATCAGCTAAGTTCGTTTATTTTTATTTCAGTGGATTGGTCACTGCGGTCATCGACCACGTCAACTTAGCTTAACATGACCTCAATGAAGGATCACTTGGGTCATCAACCACCATATCTCAACTCAATTTCAGTGAAGGGACACCATGTGCATCAATCATGGATGCTAAACTTTAACTTCACTTTAAGTGGTGACGATGGACATTTCATAATGTTAACTGAAGCTTTCTCACAATCAATTAAGGGTCCATGCAGCTCGCCCGACTTGATTGTTAGTTAGTGGACAGCCTTAATTTAAGAGAATGTCTAGAAATCAGTTCGTGATATTTGGCCATTCCAGCAATTAGAAGCTTAGCCAGTTGTTAATGGAACTAATTAGGAATTCTTCCAGGTCGTTGCTGTTGTCTTGTAGTTAAATATGAAATGGTTTTTGTTCGATAATAGCCCTTCAGGCATTTCCTTGTACAGGTCATATCCTGAAATCGTCCGGCTGTCGAGAATATAAGGTCACTGACATCGATTTGGTCATGGTGACTTTTGATTATTAGTTTTCTTCAATTTTCTTTGTAAATCTAGTTAGTTCATCCACGTATTTTATTCATAGTAGTTAGCTTATCTTGATTCCCGAAAGTCATGCCAGTAAGTGATGAAGAGACGTCAACACTCCCTAAAGCAGAATAATCTACAATACATGCTCTAAACCTAGAACACGTAATTTGTCAATTAACATGCTGATTAAAGGGTAGTACAAATTCCACAGTCTCATTTAAATCCCCGATCATGCTCCAGTTAGTATTCCTTCTACATAGTATCCCTCTGATAACAAACAATCGCTCTTCCCTTAAAGTTCTCCAGCGCTGTCATAACCAGATCCCATAGCCTACATCCTCAACCACGTTAGTACCTATTCATACTTGCTTTACGTTGTTGGTACCAACGTGGAAAGTTTCCACCTTCTCCGTCCCCTCCTCCTTCCCTTATACTTTCCTCAGTATCTGTCTTAACCTAATTCCTGGATAACACTCTACCCTGGTGCCTTTTCCTCCACACACCTTCCTCACATGCCTAACAATAGAGTCACCCATGAGCTGAGTCTCAACCCCACCCATCTCATTATACCCCTCCTCTCCTGGTCTCCCTTATCTTCCCTGACGGCTACAGGTATGGATGATATGGGTCTTAAATTTTTCCGAAGGAGTACTTCAATAGTATATCAGGTTGCGCGGTTTGGGTCACGTAGCTATCAGCTTGCATTCGGGAGATTAGTGGACTCAAATCTCACTGTCGGCAGCCCTGAAGATACTGGTTTCGTATTTTCACATCAGGCCCTTTCCTATTCCATCGTCAAAAGAAGTCCTATATGTCTCGGTGCGATGTAAATCATATTTTAAAAATAAAGTATACCGAGTGGTACAGCTGCCCCTATACACTCAGTTTTATGCAAGCCGCAGATTATAGCCTAACCTAAAGGCATTGATCTTGGCTACTCACAGCGATCTCTGGTCTAACTACGCTTTCTTGCTATTTGTTTTACGTCGCACCGACACAGATATGTCTTAAGGCGACGATGGGACAGAAAGGGTCTAGGAATGCGAAGGAAGCGTCCATGGCCTTAGTTAAGGTACAGCCCCAGCATTTGCCTGGTGTGAACATGGGAGACCACGGAAAACCATGTTCAGGGCTGCCGACAATAGGGTTCGAACCCACGATCTCCCGAATAATGGATACTGGCCGCACTTAAGCGACTGCAGCTATCGAGCTCGGTACTACGCTTTCTACATTTCGTTTATCCGTGTCAACGAAATCAGCATTAGCGATAAAATTCCGAATGATTGTAAAGAATTGTGAAAATTCTGTTCACGGAAACTTCATATACAGAGAATATGATGGCTGAATATCTAGAAGTAGTGTTGATATAACCCTGGCGACCGACAACTCGTGGTAGCTGAGCGTGATTGAAGTTAGAAGAGGAAAGCGGTGCTCGTTAGTCGGTGGTTTGAGTCCGATATAGGACGTTTTTTATTTCGTTGTTAAATGTTGTGTGAGTCATGTTGTTGAAGACAAATCTAAATCATGATCAGTTCTTACGTTGCAGGTACTCTGTTATGTTCATTTCTCGTTATTGGTTCTTAAAAGAGCTATTTGCAGTAAAATAAGCTGTTACCAACAGAGGTGCAGTAGGCTTGCGCATGGCCATTGGATTAATGGAAATAGATGTTCAAAATGACCACCTCTTTCGTTAATGCATATCTGAGTACGGTAGAGGTGAGTCATTCTTGCTTGCTGCAGCGTATGTGAAACCTGCCAGCACTTTGCTGTAAAGGTTACTATGTGCTGTTTCATGTGCCCTACGTATAAAGTCCAGTCGTTCTTCAAGTCGAACGTGCGTAGCTGTTTGGTTGAATTCGTGTGTCATAATGCTGACAATAAGTGCAGTGTGCTTCATTCGTTGTAGCCGTTTGCCATATAAAAGTCGCATGTTATTGTTCCTTCCTGATGTATGTTTTCTTTCTAAAGATGAAACGTGAATTTTGAGCCTTAAAGAAGTTAAACCTTAACCCGATAGCTGCAATCGCTTAAGTGTGGCCAGTATCCAGTATTCGGGAGATAGTAGGTTCGAACCCCACTGTCGGCAGCCCTGAACATGGTTGTCCGTGGTTTCCCATTTTCACACCAGGTAAATGCTGGGGCTGTACCTTAATTAAGGCCACGGCCGTTTCCTTTCCACTCCTAGCCCTTTCCTGTCCCATCGTCGCCATAAGACCTATCTGTGTCGGTGCGACGTAAAGCAACTAGCAAAAAATTTCATCAAACTCCATTAAGGATTCAACATCACGTTAAGCTGCTTTAACGGGAAAGTTAACAGAATGGCTGTTTCATCAATCTTCGTTAACGCTAACGCGCCGATAAACTCTGTGTTAATATAACGTAGCACCCTTGTCCCGTTAAGCTGCTTAACGTCGTGTTAAAATAAAAGTGGCCAGAAGAGATTTTGTGTTTGTTGCTCAGGTGCTCTATTTAGATTACCTTCAAAATGCTGAGAGACAGAAGATTCACCGATAATAAATGACGTATTTGAACTAACAGCAATGTAGTTTTTGGAGCGTTCAAAATTATCTAAACCAGTCGCGAGGAAAGTACTCGAAGAGATAGAAGAGAGGTTAGAATACCGTAGGCCTAAATGACGAAATTCACCCCCGTTTCCAAGGCAGTGCTGATTAAAATGAGTTATTATGCAACGCGGTCATTCAGATCGTTACGGGAGATATCACTATTGTAAATTGTACAAGAGAGATAGGTACGTCTATTTAAACCAATATTCCATTAACTTACTCATGTGTAAGAAAAGTGTAGAAGAGGGATAGGTAGGCTTAAACTAATAGTCCATTAACTTACTCATATGTGGAAAACATTGAGTTGAAATATAAATTCAAAGGAAGGGAGATCATAATCAAATGTATAACCTGATAGGCCTAATTTCTAATGTGACTGACTGCGTTATTGTAGTTATTAATGATGTGTCCATGTAATAAAATTCAGCTTAAAAACCTCTGAATGGTAATACAAAAGAGATATGTCACACACTAACAAGAATGCTTTAAAACAAAAGCATCATTTCATAGAAGAGAGAGATATGTGTTATACTGATATTTCATTAACTTATTGCATGTAACAAACATTAACTTTTGAATTGAAACATAAATTCAAAGGAAGGGGTATCATAATCACATGTAGCCTACACCATGTATAACTTGGTAGGCCTAATTTCTAATACGATTTTGCTACTGTAGTTATTAATGATCTCTTCCGTTAATAAAATTTAGCTTAAAAACCTACGTTATATTCTGCATGACAAGTCCTCATTATGAACAGGCTCAACTTCGTCGTCGATTAACGCAATAATCTTCAAAGTCATCTATTTAAATATTGGAATAAATATACCACCTCCGGTCTTGGTCCGCTCCAACTCGTTCTTCTTCTTTACGCTTCTTTTTTAGGTTGTCGTATAGGTATTTCAAATGGAACATCTTTTTCCCCGCAGAAAGAGTACAGGAGAAAGGTGACTAATGAATTGTATTATGCCCGGCACCGTTCAGAAGAGCGAAATAATGTTAACGCTACACACTGCTGGCTTGATCGCTAACGTTAACGCCACGTTAGCAAACGATTTCCATAACGCAACGTTAAAATCTTAACAAGGTGTTAACTAACTCTCAGTTATCGGATTTTTAACAGTGGTTGATGAAACTGGCCCTATGCCAGAAAGTTGTAAGAAATTGCTGTAGACTGATTCGGTTCCTTTTAATTACTGTAGTTTTCACTGCATGTATCAATTAGCCCGAGCGAAGAATTTTTAAAATTTTATTTTTACTTTTGCACCATGAGTGGTACAGGTAACGACAACGCTTTTTCTGTACAGAGTTAGTGAGAATGAGTTGGGGAACAACAATTAGCGTGGGAAGCTTTTGACGTGCTGACGTGAAAGTATTGAACAGGAAGATGATGTAAGACTGTAACTTATAGAGTAATAAATAACATACAGCATTGTGAGCGACTGCAAAAAGACATCGACCATGTTGAGATATGGACAGCAGACAATGGTATGAAGGTAAACGGGGTGAAAAGTCAGGTTGTAAGCTTCATCAAGACGAAAAGTCCTCTCATTTCTATTACTGTGTTGATGGGGTGAAAGTACCTACTGAGGATTACTGGAAATACTTAGGTGTTAATATAAGGAAAGCTCTTCAATAGTTTATCACATTCATCAATCATCAATCACCAATGATCTGCGTGTAGGGCTGTCGCCTAGGTCGCAGTTTCCCTGTCAGTTGTTTAAATAGCTATCTCTTAAACGTTTTCAAAGAACCTAAAAATTTATCGATACATTTGATAATTTATTCCAATCTCTTACTCCTCGTCCTATAAATGAATATTTGCCCCCAATTTGTCCTCTTGAATTCCAAATTTATCTTCATATTATAATATTTCCTATTTTTAAAAGCTCCGCTCAAGCTTATCTATTTACGAATGTCATTCTACTCAATATCTCCACTGATAACTCAAAAAATACCACACAGCCAAGCATCTCGTCTCCTTACTCCCTAGTCTTCTCACTACAGCGTTTGCAACAGTTCCGTAATACTTTTTTTTAAAGCCATTTGTTCGAGGCGTCGACCCATGTGGACCTTTTGCCCCTACTGGCACCATATTGTATGAGCCTGCGTGTAATTGGAATGGCGGTAGTGTGGAATGTTGTGTGTGAGGAAAAGAAGATTAAGGACGTCACAAACACTCGGTCCCCAGGCCAGGGGTATTAATCATTAAAATTAAAAACCCCTGACCCGGCCGGGAATCGAAGCCGGGGCCGCCGGGTGACAGGCGGACGCGATGCCCCCTGCACCGTGGGGCCGGACTTTTCGTATTACTACTCCTTTGTCCAAAATCACCCAGAACAAATCGTGCTGCTTCCTATTGGACCGTTTCCAGTTCTTGTATCGAAGCTTCCTCCTTTACATCCTTATCGAGGTTGCAAACAAGTGTTACGCATCTCTTCATATAGTTATGAGGGTATTTAGGGGTTGCGGTAAGGATGTAAAGGAGTAGGCGTATAAGTATCTGGTAAAGCATTAATTTGTTATTGCAAGTTGCTGAACGTCGCAACCGACATTGGGACAGGAAAGGGCTAGGACTGGGAAGGAAGCGTCCGTGGCCTTAATTAAGGTAAAGCCTGGTGTGAAAATGGGAAACCACGAAAAGCCATCTCCAGGGCTGCCGAGAGTGGGGTTCGAATTCACTATCTCCCGAATACTGGATACTGGCCGCATTTAAGCGACTGTACTATCGAGCTCGGTAAGGTCTTATTTAAAGTATGGTTGCAGTTTATGGGACCCACACCAGGATTACTTGATTCGAGAACTGAAGAGATCCAAAGGAAGGCAGCACGATTTGTTCTGGGTGATTTCCGTCAAGTCCGCCTCTGTGGTGTAGTGGTTAGTGTGATTAGCTGCCATCCCTGGAGGCCCGGGTTCGATTTCTGGCTCTGCCACGAAATTTGAAAAGTGGTACGAGGGCTGAAACGGGGTCCACTCAGCCTCGGGAGGTCAACTGAGTAGAGGTGGGTTCGATTTCCACCTCAGCCATCCTGGGAGTGGTTTTCCGTGGTTTCTCACTTCTCCTCCAGGCAAATGTCGGGATGGTACCTAACTTAAGGCTACGGCCGCTTCCTTCCCTCTTCCTTGTCTATCCCTTCCAGTCTTCCCATCCCCTCGCAAGGCCCCTGTTCAGCATAGCAGGTGAGGCCGCCTGGGCGAGGCACTGGTCATCCTCCCCAGTTGTATCCCCCGACCCAGAGTCTGAAGCTCCAGGACACTGCCCTTGAGGCGGTAGAGGTGGGATCCCTCGCTGAGTCCGAGCGAAAAGCCAACCCTGGAGGGTAAACAGATTAAGAAGAAGATCTCCGTCAAAAGGGTAGCGTAACGAATATATTGTACATTTTGGGCTGGGAAGGCTTGGGAGTCAGTAAACGAACAACTCGACTGTGAGGTATGTTCGGAGCTGTCAGTGGAGAGATGGCGTGGAATGAGAGCTCAAGAGACAGAGAACATTTCTTCGAAGCTCCCAACAGAGAGCAAGCAGATGAGAAAATGCAGGCCATGAAGGCCCCTGGAGGGGTGGAAAGTAAAGGCTTCCACTATCCGTAACCTCGGCACTTGGTAGGGTAGAGTGGTTTGCTCTACACCCGGCCACCTTTGCTCCCAGGAATTAACCTGGTACTCATTTTTGGTATAGGCTGAGTAAACCTCAGGGCCATGTCCACATGCGGAAGTGGAAATCTCGTTTCCTAAATTTTACGACTTCCTAATGGGGAATCGAACCCACGTCCTTCCTGGTGAACTGAGCACGCTTTTACCGCCTCGGCCAGGCAGCTCCTGAAAAATATGCAAGGTAACATATAAATAATAATGTTATAGTTTTAAGTTCCGCTAAATAACTTTTTCTAGTTTTCGAAGACGCAGAGTTGCCGGAATTTTGTCCCACAGGAGGTCTTCTACTTCCTAGTAAATCTACCAAAACGAGGCTGACGTATCTGAGCACCTTCTAATATCAACGGAATGAGTGTGGAAGTAATATTGGAATCATAACAATTACCGAACAGACAAAAATGGGAATACACCAGGGATTCTAACATCGCACCTGAGGTGTAATAAGTAAATATCGAAGCCAGGGGTCTATTGCATTCATTGCTAGAAAATGCATCGAAGAAGGAGAAGATACCTAAATATTGGAAAGAGAAAGCAGGTACTTTTTAAATGACCCTTCTAACTGTATCTAATAATTGATGAGACATCACACATAGTTTTGTACCATAAGAATCATTTTGAACTAGGCTAAGAACTTCGTGGGAACAGGGCTGAGAAAGGAGCGCAAAGGGTTCCGAAAAATGAACCCATCCCACATAATTTTAGGCTCCTTGGCTGAATGGACAACGTAGTCACCTTCGGTTCAGAGCGTCGTGGGTTCGATTCCCGTCCGGGTTGGAGATGATTTTATTCTTAAATAGTTATCTCCCCTTGCACTGTCGCTAACATAACTGCAACTCACACACCACACACAACACTATCCTCCGCTGCAAATCTCGCAGTTTCCATACACGTCAGATGCCAATACTCCCCCCCATCTCCCCTCGTAGGACAGTGTGCTTTACAAGGGTTGCACCAGGCGAGCCGGACATGTCCTCGGACACTCCCGGCACTAAGTAAATAAACCCCACGTAATAATGCAGTAAGGATTTTTTTTACAATTTGTTTTACGTCGCACCGACACAGATAGGTCTTATAGCGACGACAGGGCAGGAAAGGCCTAGGAGTGAGAAGAAAGTAGCCGTGGCCTTAATTAAGGTACAGCCCCAGCATTTGCCTGATGTGAAAATGGGAAACCACTGAAAACCACCCACTATCTCCCGGATGCAAGCTCATAGCTGCGCGCCCCTAACCGCACGGCCAACTCGCCGGTTAACTGTTAGAGCATACTTTACTGACTTAGTGAAGGCCACTGATTCAGTCAACAGGAACTTTGTGTGCAACACAATGGTGCTTCAAGAAACAGGGTAACAAGAGCTCACACAGGTGACATATTCCTCCTCGTGTTAGAATTTTCCACCAGGGCTGAAGCAGGAGACCACAGCTTTATCATGCAGCCGTTAGATGCTTCATATGTTGAGTCAGACCCATGGAAAATCAGTTGGAAAATGATTGCTTGCAAGGAAACGTGTTCAAACGTGGAAGTTGAGGTATACTGGCATGTTGTTGCTGTACAACAACGCCAGACTACCCGCAGCCGACAGAGCCCTATGGGAGGTACTGAACCCTCCTCCCTGCCATCCAGTGATTTCCATCTCTTCGGACAGTTGAACTAGCACCTGTGTGGTAAGCGACTTAATGTCGATACGGTCGTTAGGCAAGTAACGTGGTTTCAGAGACTGGATGCAGATTTCTTCCATGCCGGAACCGACGACCCCTTGGTGTACCGTTGGAACAAGTGCTTCGGCAAGAATGGTGATTATGTTGAATGGTAATGAGTATCAGTGCCCCTACTACAGTGTATCCTTATCTCTGCATGTAAAGTTCCTATTTGCGAGTTCTTGTCACCTTATTTTTTTAAGCTAGCCCGTATTTTGGAAGGCTATAACTACTCCCATCTTCTTTTTCTTCTTCCTAGTCTTTTTTCCAATTTATTGGGGTTGACTCTTGATTTGGATTTGGCCCAGTTTTACGGTCAGTGCCCTCCCTGACACCAACGCTATGTTAAGGGATGTATTCACTATCGCGTGTTTCTGTGGTGTACTGACTCTAGATGAAGAGAAGTGTATTAAGATGAGCACAAAACACAGTCCCCGAGCCAGAGGAACTAACTAACCGGGCCGGTTATCCAACCTCAGGCGCTCTAAACAGGAGACCAGAATGCTGGCCATAAAACGAAGGAGCCAGATAAAGACAACCCTCATAAAGTTAATAAATATGGACAAACAGATGTATGAAGCATATGAGTGTCAAATCCTTCACATTGGAAAGCTAACGAAACACACACTGGGATGCGATTGGGAATGTTTTCTTTTACCAGCTCTGTTCCTCTTAGAGCTGCACACAGCGTTAACGAAGATTATAGTAGGTAGACGAAGAGGCGTCTGCCTGTGTGGAGTAGTGTTTAGTGTGATTAGCTGCTACCCCCGGAGGCCAGCTTTGATCCCCGGCTGTGCCACGACATTTGAAAATGGTATGAGGAATGGCAAGGAGTCCAGTCAGTCTCAGAAGGTCAACTGAGTAGAGGGACTTCGATTCACACCTCAGCCTTCCTCGAAGTGGTTTTCCGTGGTTTCCTACTTCTTCTCCAAGAAAATGGTGGGATGCAACCTAACTTAAGGCGACGGCCGCTTCCTTCGTTCCTTTCTTCTTCCTCGCTTAACCCTTCCAATCTTCTCATCACCCACAAGGCCCCTTGTTCAGCACAGCTGGTGAGGGTGCCTGGGAGAGGTACTGGTCCTCCTCCTTAGTTGTATTCCCGACCAAATGTCTCAAGCTCCAGGAGGGGGTAAAAGTGGGATTCCTCGTTGTGTCCGGGCAAAACACTAACCCTGGAATGTAAACGGATTAAATACAATTAAAAATAAAAGGAGGAAGAGGTGCTAATGGGGAGGTGTAAGATAGGCTAGAGGTCACCGGTCCTATAATGATCTTCTTCTTCTTCCAAAGAGATTCCTTGACATAGAAATAAGGTAAAACCGTAAAGAAAGCGGAGCCTTCGTAACACTTCACCTGTTTGATATAAGAATGAACGAAAGTCCATCTGTTCAACACCAGCGTGAGGGAAGTTCTCGTGTACGCCTGTGAAACTTGGAACAATACAAAATAAAATAAAATCAACTACAAGTTGTTCGCCTCGCATCGTAGCGGTTGGTGCTATTGACTGCCGTCCTTGGATGTCCGCGTTCGGTTCTCGGTACTGTAAGACATTTAAGAATGGCAGGAGGGCTGGTATGTGGTTTTAAATGATACATGCCGCTGACCTCCACTGGGGATGTGACCGAAAAATTCTGCACGACCTCGAGAAGAGGGTGCGAGTTAGAAGTTCTCACAAGCAGGTGTCTGCAGCAAATTATGAATGTGAGATGTCCAGATATGATATCCAATGAAGAACTGTGGAAGGCAACAAACCAACGACTGCAAGCCTCTGTAAATGAACAAAAACCGTCATAATTCTCTTTTCACAACTAGCACTGTGGTCACTTCAGCTCTCACAGCTCTGACCCAGATGTCATTAAACGCCAAGTCTGACCTTCGGCTCTTTGAAAGGACCTGTTTGCTCCATAATCATATTTCTTAATAAGTATTCAGTAGTGGCGATTGGGAATTATAAGTGAGGGGACACAAAATATTTATGGACAACAAACGGTACCCGGGTCTTTGGGATGTAGGAGGGGGACGGGGTGCTAGACATCAAAACTGAAAGAAAAAAAAGAAATAGCCACAAGATGGTACGTTTTTGAAGCTATCTAAGCGACTTCGATGGAGACGTAAAGGTTGACTGTCTACCAACTTTAGTGCGGTAATAACAGTACTAAGTACGCCTCTGTAGTGCTGTAGTTAGGGTGACTAGCTGCCTCCCCCGAAGGCCCAGGTTCAATTCCCGGCTGTGCCACGAAAATTTAAAAAGTGGTACGAGGGCTGGAACGGGATCCACTCAGAATCGGGAGGTCAAATGAACAGAGGTGGGGTCGATTCCTACCTCAGCCATCCTGGAAGTGGTTTTCCGTGGTTTCCCACTTCTCCAGGCAAATGCCGGGATGGTACCTAACTTAAGGTCACGGCCGCTTCCTTCCCTCTTACTTGTCTATCCATTCCAATCTTCCCATCCCCCCACAAAGTCCCCTGTTCAGCATAGTAGGTGAGGCCGCCTGTTCAAGGTACTGGTCATTCTCCCCAGTTGTATCCCGCGACCCAATGTCTCACGCTCCAGGACATTGCCCTTGAGGCGGTATAGGTGGGATCCCTCGCTGATTCGGAAGGAAAAGCCAGCCCTGGAGGGTAAACCGATTAAGAAGACGAAGAAGAAGAACAGTACTATACAACAAAACTTTCCCCAAAGGAACAATGATTACACATGTATTATTATTCGATTATACAATTAGAAAGTCACTTAGTATTTGACGACACGCTAACCAAGTAACAGACGCTACATAGAACTGCACAGACACACTGACTGAGTAAGACTGCCAGACTGACGAATGTGCACAGCAAGCGCGTGAATCATACCTACTGTATGCCCTAGACCTTGGCAAAAATATACCCCTGTTACCCTTCCTCAGAACACATGCTACACGTTGCTCCACTACTTGCTGTAACACTGTACGATTGGATAGCCGCGACAAATGATATTTTCTACGTATTTCCCCTAGTTTTCTTAATAATTCAAGAAATTAAAGGAAATAATTAGACAAAAACAACAGGGTTTGTACAAATTGCTATTACCGGGCTGAGTGGCTCAGACGGTTAAGGCGCTGGCCTTCTAACCCCAACTTGGCAGGTTCGATCCTGGCTCAGTCCGGTGGTATTTGAAGGTGCTCAAATACGACAGCCCCGTGTCGGTAGATTTACTGGCACGTAAAAGAACTCCTGCGGGACTAAATTCCGGCACCTCGGCGTCTCCGAAAACCGTAAAAGTAGTTAGTGGGACGTAAAGCAAATAACATTATTATTATTATAACAAATTGCTATTGTAGTAATTGCTAGTTTCAAGCAATTTAAAAAAAATAACTGTTGGATTCTTCGTTCTGCCAAAACTAAACAAAACGTTTCAGGTGGCTAAATTGGAATAACAATTTAATTTTTGTCCACAAATTGTAGGGGGGGGGGGAAGGTACTAGCCCCCTCTAATCGCCGCTACTCTAAGTATTCAGTCGTCTTACTGGATCTAGGTTTCTCATCAATCGAGATCACTTAATTTTGGAAAAGTTGATTTTCGTAGTTTATTCCCTGAACTTCGTATGTCCGGCTCCTTGGCTAAGTGTACATCGTACAGGTATTGCTCTGAGAGGACCGTAGGTTCGATTTAAGGCCGGGCTACGCATTTTTGCCACGTCTGGTTAATACCTTTATCTAAAAGAGTGACTGTTTGTCTTGGTCTAACACACACAAACCTGAACTCACATACATCACATCGCACTGCCAACCACCACAAAAACACGCAATAGTGAATACAGCCCTTACAAAAGGTTTCAGGAAAGGCATATGGCAATAAAACTGGGCTTAATCGATACGGACTACCGACGCCAGAGAATTGGCCAAAGGTGAACGTCCATAACTCCATTGACCGTAATGAAAATTTCTCAAATTTCATACACGATAATTAGTGCAGTGTATTGTACCCTTGGAAGCGTTGAAGCGATGGTAATGTGGTCTTGGATTCCGTCACGGCGCTCTGTAGTAAAATATTCTTACCTCTCGGAGACTCTCATCTGCTTCGGATGCGATCTGTTCGGGATTAGTCTTCATAAGTTGTCACATAAAGGAATTAAATACTACGGGTACTATCGCAACTAAATGAGAGTGGGCCATACCAAATTTTTAGCTAATTAATTTCTTATAAATGAGAA
The DNA here is from genome assembly GCF_040414725.1 of Anabrus simplex. Classification (NCBI taxonomy): domain Eukaryota; kingdom Metazoa; phylum Arthropoda; class Insecta; order Orthoptera; family Tettigoniidae; genus Anabrus; species Anabrus simplex. The sequence continues at coordinate 258,294,789 of NC_090266.1, forward strand.
ATTAATTAAATTCCCAGAAGTTTAAGTGAACAACAAAAATAATTAAATTTATTGAGATTGTAGAACAACAGTCCGCCTCTGTGGTGTAGTGGTTAGTGTGATTAGCTGCCACCCCCGGAGGCCCGCGTTCAATTCCTGGCTCTGCCACGAAATTTGAAAAGTGGTATACGAGGGCTGAAACGGGGTCCACTCAGCCTCGGGAGGTCAACTGAGTAGAGGTGGGTGTGATTCCCACCTCATCCATCCTGGAAGGGGTTTTCCGTGGTTTCCCACTTTTCCTCCAGGTAAATGCCGGGATGGTACTTAACTGAAGGCCAAGGCCGCTTCCTTCCCTCTTCCTTGTCTATCCCTTCCAGTCTTCCCATCCCCCCACAAGGCCCCTGTTCAGCATAGCAGGTGAGGCCGCCTGGGCCAGGTACTACTCATTCTCCCCAGTTGTATCCCCTGACACAGAGTCTGAAGCTCCAGGACACTGCCCTTGAGGCGGTAGAGGTGGGATCCCTCGCTGAGTCCGAGGGAAAATCCGACCCTGGAGGGTAAACAGATAAAGAAGAAGAAGTAGAACAACAACCAATAGTTAGGTTGAACCATAAGAAACAATTCCCCGTAAATCTTTTAACTAAATACTCCTACCAGATCCCCATCAATTAAAATGAATAACTAATTTGAAATTGATTGATGACACCAAAGTTGTGCAATATAAACGTAACCTTAGATATATTCCATTTTTAAAATGTCACATAAAGTGATCTTTACATAAGGTAACTCTCAGCAGTGTTAAGCTATCTTTAATTCAATTGAAAGTTATTAACATTTAAATAAAAAGTAAAAGTTGCACTGAAATATATGAATTAAAACTGCTCCAATAAATGTTAGGAGTTCCCTGAGAACACACCTCAATTTGGGAGTTTACTGCTCCCTATTATATCATTGTTATCTAAATTAGCATAAAAATACATATGGCCTCAACTGGCCTCTCATAACCTGGTATAAGATGGATACTCAAACAAAATTGCAACAACTTATTACAGTACATAATCGACATGAGTTGGATATAAGCTGAATACGAACTACATATAGCCTGTTGATTTGTATATGAGCAAGTTGTAAACACTTATGCGCACCTATGATCACTGTGTTATACACATGGATTCTGTGGGTCAAATACTATCAACTTTTCTTATAGATCAGATGAACAGACCTGCCTAACATGTATATATTAGCGTTTTACACACTCAAATTTTTAACCCGATCGGGTCTGCATGATTCGCAGATATTTTACCCCAGTTATTAAGGAAATGCCTCAAAGTCTCAAGGTTTGACATTTACAGGCTTATTTATTTACATTTTACGGAGGTCTGTTCAGTGATTGAATTATTCAGATGCAATTTGCTTGGATACTGTAAGCGAAATGTTGTTTTAAAAGAAGTAACCAAGCTGCCTTCCTTCCCTAAGGTTACTGACTTCATATTTGCATTCTAGTGTAGGTGAATGCCCCCATGTCGACCATAAAAAATAATAATGACACGACATAAAATCAGCTAAGCACCATCTAAATAGGTTCCTGAAAGAGAAGACATCCTGTCATATCTAACATATACTATTTACACATAGAAATACAATCACGTACCAATCTGACTCTTATTTACTTCTAAGATGCTGACCACATCTGTCATACAAATGACTGAATTTTACTAAATGTTCAGATGATTTCACTCGTTACAGTGGCTATGGTAATGTCTCACTGTGGATGGGGTGTGGCCAAGTCCAATGATCTCGTACCATGGTCACCTTAACAATTTAAATTAGTTTGAAATGTTACTTAACTTTATCATCAAAAAAGTCAGATCGAAATTAAACAGGCTCGTAACCTACCTTACGAAAGTACATCCGGCTGTAAGATCCTCGTAAAATATCCTATAATTATTCTTCCTAGATAAAATTACGAACGAAGGGTCAAGCAAAATCACGGACATAATGTTATCGTTTAACCTTCGCAGAAAAGTGTTGCCTTGTCAAGTATTCATCATTTGATTATTATTATCCACGGGTGTAATTTGGAAATATAAAATAATTGGGTATCAATTTAACTCCGCTTCATATCAGAGGACACAGTCTGGAATTAACTAAATATCAACCAAATATTCTACAGTGCGTCTGGATGTTGTGATTAAGACGGTCTTTATATTCTGCGTCCGAACATTTATAAGCAGGTATCTGCCTTTCTGTATCACAAAGGGATTTGTCCCTATTTATTTCGTCTGTTATTTTCAGCGTAGATTCTAATTTCCACTTCTCTATTATTACTTTTTCGGAGCTTTATTTATATTATTTCCATCCGTACTCGTAGACATTTGCTCTCATAACGGACCGTACCACGTCACTTACAAGGATCTTTTTCACTGGTACCTCAACATAATACCTTCCTGCTCCTGCGGGGTTGTATTACTTTCTCATTGTGGGAATAAATTTGTTTATTACTCGATAATTTTCGTTTATTTCAGACCTCAACTCACTTTTACCCATCCTGTCGGTACTGCATCAGTTAACACACTATTTACGTAAACAACACATAACCTTTATCATTTATTTCTTAAAAGTTCCCAATTATTTTATTACTGTATGGCTATCAATAATAGATCCTTCCATGGACATCAATACCCTCATATACCAATGTTATGTCGAAAACTTCGTATAACTATAACTGGCTAAATAACTCATGCAAATCGCAACATTATTATTGTTATTCCTATTATCTGACTTCACAAAATTTCTTTAATAGTTATTCTTAATCACGTCATCAACATAATGATAATTATTATTATCGTCGTGACCCATCACTACAAAATTTTAATTCGCAACAGAACATATTATTATTATTATTATTATTATTATTATTAATATTATTATCATCATCATCATCATTATTGTTATTATTGCACCCATCCGTCACAACGGATTGCAAATAACTCCCGACAGCTCAAATTAATCCCAGGGTATTTCATTCCATGTGAAAAATCTAAAAAAATTTCATTCGGTTCCGCTCTACGTGAATTCATGAAGAGAAAAGTTCACCCAAAAAGAACGCAGTAGTATTCGCCTAGTCCCAATGCTAATGTTATGACATCACCAATAAATGCATTCATATTTATGCAATCAATTAATGTCTCATCTTACAAACTAGATAAAGAATTAATTAACACTAAAAATTAACACTCACAAATTATATAAAAATAATCATCCACATTTTATTTAATTAGAGAATTGCCCTAAGAAATGAGAACTAAACTTGGAAACGGGCTAAATTTATCACTATATAGGATAAAATATTTCAAGAATTGCAAGCCAAAAAATATAACATCAACTTATTCGAATTGTTTCTGAAATGAAATAAAAAATATCAGGGTTACTGTCCATAATTATCCTTGGGACATCCTATGTATCACTGGAATGCGTTATCCAATTGCAATTATTATATTGTAATAACATTTCAAAGTCTCTTCTCATAATTATATCACCATTAAAAACAAACAAAAATCTGAACTCAATTAACTCAGGTTCATTCTCGGATGTTAATCAGTAACGATTCACGTGCTAGGGCTTTACATCCCTAATGCGTGCTAAATCCGGCTCCTAATGTATCATCTTCCTATATATTAACCTTTCATAAAATTCAAATTCAACTATACATTGTTTAAAAATAAATAATCTTCCTGTTCTATCCACATAATTCTTAATTTATATATGTATGGCTCGATATGCTTAAATCCGTCGTATACTAATCATAATCCTACTGTGCAAGCTATTTAATTCGTTTATGCAGTGTGAAGATGAACATTTCAATATAATGCTTTGCGATGACACTACCGCAAATGTATACTATGTCTTATATCTGGCATTTATACGATTCGAGAATGTGTCACAGAACTCATATACTTCCTACATAACAGCTATCTTGACACTACATCACCATCTAAATCTCAATTAAATATCAATATTCTTTTTTTTTTTGCTAGTTGCTTTACGTCGCACCGACACAGATAGATCTTATGGCGACGATGGGAGAGGGAAGGACTAGGAGTGGGAAAGAAGCGGCCGTGGCCTTAATTAAGGTACAGCCCCAGCATTTTCCTGGTGTGAAAATGGGAAACCACGGAAAACCATTTTCAGGGCTGCCGACAGTGGGGTTCGAACCTACTATCTCCCGAATACTGGACACTGGCCGCACTTAAGCGACTGCAGCTATCGAGCTCGGTAAATATCAATATTCAATTTCCATACCTTAATTCTGGTTACTCCCGCGGTGTACTTCCTCTTATTTATTTGCATCGTTTCATTAGATTCATACCTTCCACATGTGACATTTAACTTCCTTCAACATATATATACCTTGCATTTACCATAAATCATAATATAATTCTTCATATCACTTGATATACCTTCTTATTACATCGTCTGACGGTCCATTACTATCATCACAACTATTCAATATTTCCTCTTATTTAACATAACCTTCAACACAAACGTCGCAATTACTAACATATTTCTTTGATAAATATGTCATTGTGTGATTCCCATACTTTACTCTTCTCAATAAAATTACGATGCATAACCTCATATAAGTTTCTATTACCACAATATCGCTCTACAAGAAGTACATAATTACAATCATTCACTTCTGACGCGCGGTCCATCTATGACGTAGTCCATGAATATATTCTATGCAAGATTTATCGATATCCTAGAACACATGTTAGCTCTTAGCGATCAGCTGTTATGTCAAGTCATTTCAAATTGTATTCTCGACTACTTCACTGATTTAATTGCCCAGATACAGTAATCCGTTCGCGAGATATATATATAGTTCTACACTGCCTTAATATAGCATTAATATCTTAAATATCTCACACTTCACTGCATATTATCACTTGCACACTTAAATATCATGGTTTCAAACATCTATTCAACTCCAAAGCATATGCCAACTAATCATATAATTTAAGAATTATGATACTAATTGTAAAGACTTAGCTCGTTTCTCGTTACTCCGATGTCAGTTGTTCCTCTTTGACCGTCACATGGTTAGTTTTGCGGTCTGGATCTAGGGTTGAGCAGGACTCCTTCTCCCGTTCAGAACTGGTCTTGGTAGGCAATAACCATCTCTCGTCATGGGCTGGTCATCTGGCTGGATAATACCTCTCTCGTCACGGGCTGGTCATCTGGCTGAATGATACCTCTCTCCAGGTCGGTCCATCTTAAACGTCTAGCAGTTCATCATCTACTTCGTGAGGCTGCCAACAAAGTTAAAGATTCCCGAGGAGAACATGGTTGTTATAAAATTCATATTAGAATATTATTTCTTATTATTCATTTCTTATTATTCTTATTATTCCTTAAGTTACTCTTCTTATCCTTCTTCTGCGTTATATATTGCTATCTCTTTAAAATTGCGTATAGTATATTTTATCTTTTTCGGGGAAAAAATGTTCAGAATTAGTTTAAATAATCTTCAGAACTATTTTCCTCTTAGCCTCTGTGCCAATAAAATAACCTTCCTTCAATTCTTACCTTTCTTGTGCAGTTCGTATAATTCTTCCCTGCGATAGTGTTGGACTTGCTCTTCGGGTTCCAATAAGCGTATTTAATCCGAGTTCGCTTATCTGTAGTATTTTGGCTATTCACAATATATCTTTGGATTGATTATCCCGTTTTCTTCTTAATGAATATAGTCTTTCTTCAAGATATTTCGCCGAAATCTCATATAAAATTCCGTCTTATACGTAGCGCGTTCGCAATTCACGTCTTGACTCTGCCAATTCAATTTTTCAAGTATTTTTTAATACTTCTCTTCTGTTCTATTTTTTTCTTTAAAACAATCTACTTGACTTTTTGCAGTTCTGCACCGCCTTCGGTATACATCCGTTCCCAGTTATACATGGCCTTCTGTTATACTTCGATATCATGACTTCATTGTGTATTCTTTTAAGTTGAGTGGGCCCTACCTGAGTGGTAGAGGTGGGTTCCCTCACCGAGTCCGAGGGAAAAGCAACCCTGGAGGGTAAATGGATTAAGAAATTAAGAAATAAGAAAGAAAGATAAGCATACAAGGAATGTGAGTATTAAGATAGTCTTCCTCTTCCGCTTTCAACGTTGAGTCCATTACATAAACATTTTCCAGGAAGAAAGCTACCCGCGGCTGTCTTGCTGACCTTGCCTCACACAGGGTGTCACCAAATTTGCAAATTCACACCAGGCAAATACTGGGGCTGTACCATAATTAAGGCTACGGCCGCTTCCTTTCCATTCCTAGCCCTTTCCTGTCCCATCGTCGCCATAAGACCTATCTGAGTCGGTGCGACGTAAAGCAACTTGCAAAAAAAATTGCTAATACCAAAAATATTATCAGTCCAAATTACACGCAGGTCCATATTACACGGGCTTCCCCTACTCATATTTACATTGAATGAAATTCCACGCAATAATGTTATGCCTCCCAGTAAATGATCTACAAAAGCGAAAAATTTAAGCCTTCTTGTCCGACCAATGCTGCTATGTTGAATTTTGCACCAAAATCTAATGGACAAAGAGAATATTGCCTAGGATGGTTATAAACTTATTGGGCGTTTGTAATGAAGATAACTGATTATTATTATTATTATTATTATTATTATTATTATTATTATTATTATTATTATTATTATTATTATTATTATTATTGCTACATTACCTTTTTCCGCAGAGTAGAGAGGGAAAGAAGCGTGAGTAGTGAATTTCTGGACATGGACGAACCAGAATTTAAGTTTTGCTAACAAAATAACATTTGAGGTTTATTTGTTTTCTTTCGCTATTTTGAACAAAATTTACAATGATTGCAATTGGGAAGGTACCTGCAGTTATTCACAAAAGAGCTGTGTCACTCTAAATTATACATAGATTAATCCGGAAAATTTACACATGACGGGATAGAAGGCTCAAAATATTTACGATAGTGCAATGAATTAAATACAACTCACTCTCAGTAGCACAGTCCAAATCGTTGACCCGCAAGTCTTCAGAAATTAGCAAGGGGAGGTACCCCCTTCTGAAATTTACACAATAAAAAACAAAAGCCTTAGCTTTCCCTAGCTTGCCCCTTGCGGGCTATGAATCTTCAACCAGTAGTACAATGCTGTACAATCACCCCTACACAACTAATATGAAAGCTACACTCGAAAAATACAAAGGAATTACAGAGGCTTATGGCCCAAGTTACCCGACAGAAAAAAGAGAAAATACGGTTTAAATATACTAGGCTGAAAGTACACACTGAAATGGAGGCTAAGTTCAAGCACTCCAAAATAATTTAAGAAGCAAGATCCCTAAGAGGGCGTCCGACTTTATGACACAGAGGCTAATCCCAGACTACCGGTTGACTAAGTGTTTTAAATTTCAAAGCCGAACAACAAAAAGAAATGTAGATGGTTGAAAACCTTAGTTACCATACACAGATTTAGAGGAAGGTTAACGAGGGTAACCACTTGTGCTTCCTTACATTTCAACTATTTCCCCAGGGGAAATGAAAATATAAACATATAAAGACGAAAGTTACATAAGTTATCGAAAAGGAAGGCCCTAAATTTAATTTGGGAACCGAGCCGCCAACCAAGCAGTTACATGAAAAACGGGGACGTAAAAAAACTTCCCTAGTTTCACACGCAGCTTTTACTTGATAAAATAGACTGACATACCTTGTTTATTTGTCATGATGCCGAAACCCCGCCTCTTTATCTCCCGAAAGGAGATATCCTCTCTCCTTAGTTTGTAGTACACACACTGAAGCTGCCGCAAGATCAGACAGACTATCCTCAAAGCTCTCGTCTTATATAGGGGTTTCGGTAGAACCATGTAGATGTTTCAGTGAAAACTCTTTTGATTGGATTAAATGGAATTCGTATAAGATATAAGATATTCTGATAGGTGAATTAGTTTAACGTCACGCCTCTAGATGGGCGGATTGAAAAAATTGCATTTTAGATAACTTCAGATAATTAAAATAAACAATGGAAGATCAACAGTATGAATAACATATGAATACAAACATTCACTCTGACAAGTATTGACTTCTGGACTGTAGATTAGGTAACATTTTGGTGTCAGAGCTATATAGTCCTCAAATGGAAAAGTTCACAGTTTTTTCTAGAGATGGATGCACATCCGTTTAATACACAGTTTAAAATTCTCCGGAAGGCCTTACTCATGTCACAGTTATTATTATTATTATTATTATTATTATTATTATTATTATTATTATTATTATTATTATTATTATCTTATTAAGTCATCCGCCTAATTAAAACATTTGCGACCAGGAGAGTTTCCCATTTTCACACCAGGCAAATGTTGGGGCTCTATCTTAATTAAGGCCACGGCCGCTTCCTTCCCATTCCTAGGCCTTTCCTGTCCCATCGTCGCCATAAGACCTATCTGTGTCAGTGCGACGTAAAACAAATAGAAAAAAAGAAAAACATTTGCGACCGAGCTCGATAGCTGCAGTGGCTTACGTGCGGCCAGTATCCAGTAATCGGGAGATAGTGGGTTCCAATCCCGCCGTCGGCAGCCTTGATGATGATTTTCCGTGGTTTCCCATTTTCACACCAGGCAAATGCTGGGGCTGTACCTTAATTAAGGCCACAGCCGCTTCCTTCCCATTTCTAGGCCTTTCCTGTACTATCGTCGCCATAAGATCTATCTGTGTCGGTGCGACGTAAAGCAACTTGCTACTTGCAAAACATTTGCGATGATTGCTGTGCGACTTTCTGTCCGTGTAAGGTAAACGATTGAAGGAGTGTATTTACTTGTCGTACGACGTACTTTATCGCAATTAATTCAAGTGGTCGATGGTTCAAACAAAACGCACCGAATATTATATTTATGTTGATTTTTTAAAAGTCAATCATTATAATGTTTCCGGGACATTTGACGTTCGCGTGAAGAAAGCGTGCGGGTGAAAGGGCGGTAGATGAATGGGTAGGCGGGTCTAGTAGGTGTGTGTGGTGAACAGCAAACAGCAATCCAGTCAGCCTGGCGCCAGGGCAGCACGCGACTTCTAGCCGGGAGAGATACCGAGGACGTCAATAATACAAAGGTCAAAAGTGGGAGAATTTTGTAAAATTGTTATCCTAACTAACTGCCCTGTGTTCGAGCATTTAGAGACACACTTGTTAATTAAATATAATACGTTATTCGCACACCGTAGTAAGTATAATTGGTGGGTTCGGCCGCCACCTCCACCTCCGGCCCCCTAGACGAGGCCTCTACCTCAATGACTGTGCTGTCTAAGACTGCATGCTTAACCTCACATGATCTCACTAGAGCGGTTAGCTAAGAGTGCACTCGTAACCTTACATGACATTACGCTGGCTACATGTCCAGGCTTAACTTTACAGACCTCGGGTTCGACCCTAGGCTTAAGGACTTAAGACCCAAGTTCGTTGCCAAAAAGTGCAAGCTTACCCTAACAACCAACCTGATTAACCTAACAGGCATTACGTATCTGGACTTAACGTCGCATATCCCGGGTTAGACTCAAGGCCGAAAGGAGTTAACCGTGCAGACCTTAGTTCGATGCCTAAGAGTACAAGTTTTAACCTAAGGGACTCGAAGTTCAACACACGGGCTAACCGAATAAGAGTAGAGGATTAATCTAACAGACTTCAAGTTCGATACCCGGCCTAACTGCAGGCCTAATGTTACGCTGACCACGCGTTAACCTAACTTAACCTCCCAGGACTTGGAGTTGAACTTGGAACAAGTTGGCGGCTATAAGGCTTAATACGTATGTTTTAAGACTTCAAGATCGATACCCGGGCTAACTGCAGTCCTAACGTTACGCTGACCACGCGTTAACCTATCTTAACCTTCCAGGACTCGGAGCTGAACTTTGAAAAAGATGGCGGCTATAAGGCTTAATACGTATGCTTTATCCACAGGGGCGTAATGTCGGAAGGTGACATCGGGGGGCTCAGAGATGAACTAGAAACAGGACTGCGGCTGCACATAGGGCTAGGGAAATTGTGTAAGGCTTTATACATGTACTTTCTTCATAGGGGACGTAACGTTCGAAAGCGACTTAAGGGAGCTTGGAGCTGAACTTGAAACGGGATGGTGGCCGTGCTGACACGTAACGCGCTGTTCGTTTTTTAGTGCCTGGAAAACTCAATTTTTAATTGAACTTTAAAGCTTATAGGATTGAACTCTAGAGACTTACAGTAGTTTACGATATTGTTGATATTACCCGGAGACTAAACACTTGTGTTTAGAACCGAAAACTGTGTTGCGGTACTTACCGGGTACCTAACAGGAGAGGTTAAATCTTACCTGGTATATAACGACGACATTTTTCAAGATATGTAACAGGAACATAAATATTACTTACCCGTAGCACGTTGCAAAAACAATTTATACTAGATAGCTGTGCATATGTTCATTGATGAAAGTAGATGGCGGGATTAGGAGTGGTGAATAAAGGAATAGGCTCATTGAAATAAATAACGCTTTCTTTAGTTTAAAACATGTATTAACACATCTGAGACACAGATTCAAAATGCATTGCTTTAAAATACACTGCTTAATTCACGCATACACAGTTTACAGTCCTTAATCATCGGATTTAATCCATCCCAATCGGTATTACCGTTTTTACATCGATTCTTGTAGTGTTGCTGGCAACGTCTGAATGCGGCTACTTCTAAACTCGGAACACGATGTTTGCTACACATGGGACTGGGAAGATAGTGTAAGACTTAATACATATGCTTTATTCATTGGGGTATAACGCTGATCTCCTCCTCCTCGTGGAGGTATAGCGCATGACTATTTGTATGTTTGTGGAGGAGGGGAAAGAGGTAGTCGCGATGCAAATAGCTTAAGTGCGATATGCTGATGTCGAAAGTCTAATCTCTTTTTTGTTTATTTTTTGTAACGTAGATGCAATTAACAGTATTGGTCGTTCTGCATCAGTTGAGACTCTACGCCTTAGTAAGTTGTCTGTCAGCAAAGGATTCCGTATATTTCAGTGCAAAGAATATCTACAAGATATAGAAGTCGAATAGTATGTACTTGCGAAAGTTTTAGTGTTCCTGTCTACTGGATTCAGTGCAAGTTCAGATGATAAACTAGAGCATTTAAACAATAGTTACACATGTATGACTTATGAATGTATGCGAAACAAAATGTGTATTGTCGGCTTTGAGGAAGTATAGCATCTACTAATTCGATCGTAGAATTTTAGTGTACACGTTTAAATTTAGCAAAAACGTGTTGGTATTTTTTAGATATTTAATGTACACTATATGATTGAAAAATAAAACAGAAAAAAGTAAAAACTATACTGCTTATTTCTTTCCTTCAAAAACACCTTCCTATAACCCCCTTACTCCTAGTGCCTATGTCAAACGTTGTCGATACAAAAATTAAAATATTTTCATTCTGGAAGGGAAAACAAATAATTGTTGTTATATTAAATATTTTTTTTCATTCTGGAAAAGCAAAAAGCATAATTGGCGCTGGGAGGTTAGGTTAGGTTAGGTTAGGTTAGGTTAGGTTAGGTTAGCGCATGTTCAGCGTAACGTTAGGCCTGTAGTTAGCCCTGGTATCGAACTTGAAGTCGGTTAGGTTAAGCTTCTACTCTTATGCGGTTAGCCTGTGTGTTGAACTTTGAGTCTCTTAGGTTATACGTTATACACTTAGGCTTCAAACTAGAGTCTTTACGGTTAACACCCTTAGGCCTGGAGTCGAACCCGTGATCTGCGAGGTTAAGTCTAGATACGTCATGCCTGTTAGGTTAAGCTTCTTCTCTTAACAATAATCAAGTTGACTGTTAGGGTAAGCTTGCACGTTTTGACGTCGAGCCTGGGTCTTATGCCATTAAGCCTAAGGTCGAACCCGAGGTCTGTAAAGTTAAGCCTGGACATGTAGCCAGCGTAAGGTCATGTATAGTTACGAGCGCACTCTTAGCCAACCGCCCTAGTGAGGTCATGTGAGGTTAAGCATGCAGTCTTAGTCAGCACAGTCAATGAGGTGGAGGCCTCGTCTAGGGGGCCGGAGGTGGAGGTAGCGGACGCCCCCCCCCCCCCAATTATATCTACTTACCGTATCTATAAAATCGTCCTTTTTGGCTTTGAGTTTGTACATTTTCGTCCCATAGTTTGTTTCAGTCTCTAATTAGACATGCAAGAATCGAAAATAGGTTAAAATCGATTTCTTTGTCTGTTCGGTTGTTTATTTGTTTATTTATATGTTCGCTCGTTCTTTGTTATATTACTTTAAAATGACTGAAAATAATTTCACAAAAACTGGTATTTGGTTTAGGGAAAGAGACATTTAAATCCACAATTTGTTTGGTTAATTTAGGGTGGAGGTGTAGTTAGTGGAAGCTCTGAAACAGATTGTCAAAAATCTCCATTAATATTAATCCTATCGAGAAACTTTACCAAACAAATTACTAGAAAAAGTGATTTCTAATAGTTCAAAGGTATCATATATTATTGTTTATAACTTTTAACCGAGATTTATCCTGTACGACATACAGTTTTGATTTTGTTGCATGTGTTTTTTCTTAGAAGTTTCTGCTGTAATTGTGAGATATTACTCTTTGAATTTATTCCATTATAAATATATATATTTTTAATAACACGGGAAAGTGTGATTAGCAGCCACCCCCGGAAGCACGCGTTCGATTCCCGATCTGCCTATGCCACTTCCTTCCCTCTTCCTTGGCTACCCTCCCCTATCTTACCATCCCCCCCATAAGGCCCTTGTTCAGCATAGCAAGTGAGGCCGCCTGGGCGAGGCACTGGCCCTCTTCTCCAGTTGTACCTCCAAATCCAAGGATTCCCGCTCCAAGACTCTGCCCTTAAGGCGGTGGAGGTGGGATCACTCGCTGTGTCGGAGGGAAAAATCACCCTGGACGGAAAACGGATTAAGAACGAAAGAAAGAAAGAAAGAAAGAAAGAAAGAAAGAAAGAAAGAAAGAATAACATGGAACGTACATCGCGCTAGGAGCAGTTAATGTGCCCTGAATATCAGAGTGGAAGAAGGGTAAGAAGTAAACTCCTGTTCACGTCCTGAAATGGTACAGCAGTTTTCAGACACACCTCGAATGGATCGAATGAAGACGAGCTGCATGCACCTTTTTTAGCCACATACCAGCCATCGTGCCATTCTTAAAATCTCTGGTAGCACCAGGAATAAAACCCGTGACTTCTAGTCGGGAGAGATACCGAGGACGTCAATAATACAAGGGTCGCAAGTGGGAGATCTTTGTAAACTTGTTATCCTAACTTAATTCCTGATGGCAAAGGCGGCCGGGCGTAGAGCTAACCACTCTACCCCACTAAGTGCCGAGGTTACGGTCAGTGGAAACCTTTACCTTCCACCGCTCCAAGGGCCTTCATGGCTTGTATGGAGATGACTTTGCTTTGCTTTGCTTTCTGTTATCCTAACTAACTGTCCTGTGTTCGAGCATTCAATGATATGTTTGTTAAACATTTGTACCAGCTGTTATTTGAAGGAAAATACGTTATTCACATACCGTACCCATAAAATTGTCCTCTTTGGCTTTCAACTTTTAAATTTTCGTCCCGTAGTTTGTTTTAGTCTCGAATTATACATACACAAATTGAAAATAGGCTCAGCTTATAGTGCTGGCCGTTACGGTAGGGTGGCGGACGGGAGAATGGTGAAGGTGAGATGTTACGGACAGAGAAAGCTGGATTCACAGATTCGTCTAAAAATTAATCGGTAAGTGTCTGTTTATGAGGACGTGATGTTTAGCTCTGTGGCTTACCTGCTGGTTTCCCACACCAAATCCAAGTTCGAATACCGGTAGATTCGCGGTGAAATTTTTACTGGAAAATCACGTGGCGTCAGGGATAGCATCCACCCTTGAACCCTGCAGACAAAACCTATCGTGAACCATGTTGGCTCCAGCGACCCTAGAAATTTCTGTGATAAGCTCCAATGACACGGTATTCCAAACCTGTCATTGGCATCCATCAGACAGTATGTATATCATGACTAGGCATGAAATACTTTTCATTCTAATCATTAATATACATAGTATTTATATGCAACTACTGTCTGTCTGTTAAGTCTGTTAAGTCATAATGAGGCGTACGAGGCATGAATGGGAGTGAGGTAGTGTAGTTCGCCATTGCATTCCTCTCATTCAACAGCCATATAGCGGGCTGAAATCTGATCGAGCTAGTTGGCTACGCGGATCTAGGTGTGTGGCTGTTAGCATACATTCGGGAGAGAGTGGGTTCAAACTCCGGTGTCGGTAGCCTGCATCTTAATTAAGGCCACGGTCGCTTCATTCATTCATTCATTCATTATTTATTTATTTATTTATTTACCATAAACCTTTACAGTATGTATGGAAGGCCAGGGAAAAAAGGTCAGGACAGAGCTCGATAGTTGCAGTAGCTTAAGTGCGGCCAGTATCCAGTTTTCTTTTCAAACTGAGCACTGAAAAGTCATTTGTTTCGAGAAGGAAAGGGCTAGAAGTGGGAAGGAAGTGACCGTTGCCTTAATTAAGGTACATCCCCAGCGTTTTCCTGCTGCGAAAATGGGAAACCACGGAAAACCATCTTCAGGGCTGCCGACAGTGGTGTTCGAACCCACTATCTCCCGTGGAAGTAATCAACACAAAAATAACATTCAAGATGAGTGACTCTGGGATTTTGAATTATTGCTAGGTGATATGTCTGACTTGTGAAGCTAAGTGTGTAGATATCGATGGCGGAAACTGCTGGTGAAGTTTGCATATTGCATTTATAAAATTCTTCTGTTATTATCGGAGTGTAATGCAGGTGAAGAAAGTTTTACGATACTGGGTCGGAAGCTATTGATGGATTATCAGTGTGTGACGCAACATCTGTCACAAAAGAACATTTTCCTTCAGTTTCTCTTTCACATTTGACAAGTTAAGATGCCTCTTAGACTAGAAGACTTTGTAAGAGCAGTGACCTTTGTGGGTGAGGGACGTAGCATTCGCTATGCGACTAATGCCATCGGTGCATCATATGAAAGCGTCCAGCGTGCTCTAAGACGATTTTGCGAACTCGGTACCTACCATAGACGACATGGATCAGGCCGTTGGAGGTCTACATCAGCTAGGGACGATAGGTTTCTGGTCATCCAAGTCTCAAGAGAATGCCAAACTATAGCTGTTCAAGCCAGAAATCGACTTGAAGTAGTTAATAGATGTCACTGTGACTGCGAGGACGAAGTCTCCGAGAAGCTAATTTGACCTCAAGAATACCTGCAACTGGTCTACAGCTTACTGCCCAGCACAGAGCCGCTCGATTACAGTTCACGCGTCAACATCAGAATTGGACTGTGGTGCAGTGATCAAGGGTACTATTCACAGACGAGTCACGATTTTTCCTCCGGTCGCCTGATAGTAGAGGGAGAGAGAGAGAGAGTGGAGAAAGCGTCGGGAGTGATATTCAACTTGCAAGATCTCCGAGAGGTCACAATTTGGGGGGGCTCCATCATGGTATGGGTCGGCATCAGTTTTGAGGCCCGGACGAAACTTCCTTTCATCGATGGAGACGCTCTCAATGCACACCGTTACATCGCAGAGGTGTTATCAGGGCATATAATTTCTTAGGCTACCTTGGTTGGTGAAAATTTCATCCTGATGCATGATAATGCACGCCCCCATGTCACTCGCTGCGTGACGGAATATTTACGCGACTTCAGGACACGAAAGCTTGACTGGCCAGTCCGCAGTTCAGACTTCAGTCCCTTAGAACACCTGTGGGATGTGCTTGGCCGAAATGTCAGGCGTCGCAGCTTTGACACCCTCAAGGAAATGCGGGCAATACTACTGGAAAAGTGGGCGCTCATCCTCCAGGAAGAGATCCTGAACCTTCTAGCTAGCATACTACGAAGGATACATGCCGTTATCATCGCCAAGGATGGTTACACCCAATACTGAGGCAAGATAAGTGTAGAGTGCCATCAAGAAAACCTTCAGTGGTATGTTCATAAGTTTGCTCAGGGTAATGCCATGTTAATTTAAGGCTATGGCAATTTCATAAATTATAACATCTAAGAACATTTTGGATACAATTAAAAAAGAACGATAACCAGTATGAAGTATGCAGAGCACCGGTTAATTTCATTTTATGATAATGTGCTGTAGAAATGACGAAAAAGCAAGCCTTAAGATAAATAAATACAGTTCTTGCTCCGAAATTAATGTGATTCACTTTTATCTGTCCTCCAGAGTATATTCAAAATAGGCACAGAGCTACTGTATAATCCCTCCAGATGATTTAGTTCCACCAGATAAAACACTTCAATTTTCTTTTAAGTGGCACCAATTTCCAATTCGCTTGGCAATTCGTATCACGATAAATAAAGCTCAAGGGGAAACACTGGAACATGCAGGTTTCAATTTATCTCAGCCAGTTTTCAGCCATGGCATACGTATATTGCAATGTCAAGAGTTCGAACTTTTGACGTCCTTAAAGTTGCAGTACTACCAACAAACTAATTGCAAAAAGATTGTCTTATACACGGAAATCCTTCGATAAATATTTACCCCATTGAACGTCATGTTTTGACGGATTTTAGCTATCTACATTGTGCCCTTTTCACGGCATCTGTGGCGGTGCTCCTCTTGAAGACTGTTGCCTCGGCAGCTGCTGAAAAATAAAAATACTCACCTCGGGTGTGATGCGTCCGCTGGATTTCCTCGTGGTTCTAGGACCAAAATAATGGGGTGAGGAAATGACATAACTACGGGTCTAACTATCTACCAATAACGTTACCCAAGACTGATTCAAATTAAATGAATAGAATTTATTAACAAAAATGCAATAGCAGGATTAAGTGAAAATAAAATAATAAAAGATCGGATTCAAAGGTAATTAGCTAATACAGAAACTCAAAAGTTTTGCTAAAATAGGCAACTGATCAGATGGATTAGTTCCAAATTAAACAATAAACATGTGGGTATACTCGTCGATAGACGCTAATGAAAAAACCTGTAGCAATCAAAGCTAGACTCAACACTCGTTAACTTAAGTCTCAAATTTGTAAATATCGAAGATTGCAAATCAAATGAAATTAAATGATTAACTAATTAAACTAATTAGAATAAATTGAAACAACTCATATATTTACTTATCTACATACTCTTGAATCATGACCTGTAAAAGTTACCTAAAATGTTAAAATAAGCTTTAAAAGGAACCATGAACACTCTTCCAGTTGGACATTATTTTTCTTACAATTATATCAACTTTGACACATAATTACCTCCAGGTGGCTGAAAGAAGTCCAAAAGGCTGTGTTTACTTTTAAATAAAAAATAAATGTTAGAAATTACTTATTTAGCCATGATAAAACCTAAATTTAATTACTGTGATGGCAATGGACAAAACATTACACAAAACAGGCTAAAAACCTCAGTCTTTGTATGAGTCAAATGATCTCACCGTTTAACATAGTTTTATTGCCGCTTGTTACCCTTAACCTAGACAAATCAAACAAGACACATCGCATCGTTACTGGTGGCAGATTCCACCTTGTTAGATCAACTTACGGCATTAATTCACATGTCCGGCTCCATGGCTAAATGGTTAGCGTGCTGGCCTTTGGCCACAGGGGTCCCGGGTTCGATTCCCGGCAGGGTCGGGAATTTTAACCTTAATTGGTTAATTTCGCTGGCACGGGGGGTGGGTGTATGTGTCGTCTTCATCATCATTTCATCCCCATCACGACCCGCAGGTCGCCTACGGGAGTCGAATCAAAAGACCTGCACCTGGCGAGCCGAACTTGTCCTCGGACACTCCCGGCACTAAAAACCATACGCCATTTCATTTCATTAATTCACATTACGGACAATACAAGGTCGGTTCATTTGCAGGATTTAACGTGAATTTACATAAATTTGTAGTGGTGATTACTTTACTTATTTGCGGTGCCTTTTTGGAAGCGTAAAGAACTTGCTGTTATGTATTGACTGTGAATAACGGACGGTACTACAAATCCTACCATTTGAAATTCAATATTTACAAATATACACCACACTGTCCACATAGTGCGCATAAAAAGAAAAAGTCGAACACACAAATAAATCTAAGCTACGCCTACAATGAATTCAATGAAATAATATGACATCCGCGTACCTTCTATGCAAACTGGGATTAAATCACTGTTAATAAAAAATGAGTCATAATTATTTAATAAACAAAATCCTCACATTACATTAAAAAATTAAGCACATGGTTAAATAAATTCATACAATTGTATACTATTATTACAAACTTTTAGAGACGCTGTGGTGGTATTGGTAGCAATCAAATGAAATAATACCTTTATGTATAACTGATAACCCAAAATTTTTAACTAGAAAATAAAATAATTCCGCAATATTCACAACCTAAGTCCGAATCCCAATGCTAGCTCCGCTCAAACTTCATGTTTCAACTCGGCCCCTTTTATTGGCATATCTCCGAGTATCTCATCATCCCTGCTATAATTTGCGTATACAACATCTTGCTTCCATTATTATCATATATATTTCACCGTAGATTTGAGCTCACATTTCTTGAGCTAACAACATCATCATCATTTCCCATTATTCTCTCATTATATCAACGCAGCATTGCTCTATGACACATGAGCTAAATAACCTCACAAATTCATTTTGTCGTTCTCATAAGCATAATACGACATTCATTTGATATACGCGACATGGTCCTCCAGACTCTATTCTTTTAGTTCATAATTGTTACATTCAGGGATGTTATTACATACTTGCAGTCATATCTACATATTTCATTCACATTTCATAAATCACCATACATTTCAATATATCGAACCTAAGTCGACCAGCAATGGTTACTTATTTAATCCTGTATTATCATCCACTCTATGAAACTTGATTGCCTGCCAATGACCTTACTATCCAATTTCACTATGCATCAAAAATCACGAATTCAAATCGTTCATCAACAAAAAAAATCCACAGAATTATGGTATGATTATTATTACCGTTATACCTAAATATTCTTATTATTCATTCGAACACTCAACATAAATTATTACTTGATGAATTATACTACCTCAGCTGAATTTAAATGACTTGACAAATTATTATTATTATTATTATTATTATTATTATTATTATTATTATTATTATTATTATTATTATTATTATTATTATTATTATGGCCTCCTGTGGGCCAGAAATAATTATGGACTTGAATTAATCCTAAGGTCAAGTAATTATCTAATTAACCACAATTATGAAGACTTATATCATTTAACGACTCAAAATTGATTTTTATTTCATCTTAGTTATTATTATTATTATTATTATTATTATTATTATTATTATTATTATTATTATTATTATTATTATTATTATTATTATTATTATTATTATGATAGAACTCCATCAAACATAAGACAGTTATTATCACATACAGAAAAGATGCGTTCGATATCCAAAATTTATAAACACGTAATGAGAATTTTACAATAACGCACGCACAACTTGTTATTATATGGTTGGTTGGTCGAGCTCGGAACATTCATATTCCGGTCGTTGAATCTGATTGTTTCAACCTCGATCATAGGTTATGATTATAAAACTGATTTCAACATGATTATAATCAATATCAGGTACGCGAATTTACACATTAAAAACTATGGAATCTGAAACTAACCGGACTACGCGTTATTCACGTCATTTTAATTACAATAGGTATAAATACAACATGCTCTTTACCTTGTGCTGATCGTGGGCTGCATTCTCTCAGTCCCCGCTTTGAATTCGAATTATCCCATTGTGGACATGGTGGTTATATTATACAACTAGCAAGGTACCCGTGCTTCGCTACGGTATTATACTGAAATTTATAATTGAATGCTTATTGTTTTAGATATATAATTCGCCGAAATTCGCGATCAGACTCGTTTTCTGCGAGAATCCGCCAAAATTCGCGATCTGACTCGTTTTCTGATAGATTACGGCAAGTTTGCTCCCATTTTCAACCTTTCATTCCAGCAATCGATTTCGTACTTCCCTGGCTAGGTCCAGATATTACACCCGGTCAGTTGGGTCCCTAAATCGTTGCCATCTTTTCCTATAAGCATTTTTAATATGGATCAAATCCTTGAGGAGATCCGCGTGGTGTCGTCTTGGGTGTCTTGGCGGTACTGAACCCGCGGCCGGACTGCATTCTTTGTCATTACCCGTCCAGGACCCGTTTCCAGCGTGGTCCGCACATTTGACAACGGTCCAGAACATTATTATTATTATTATTATTATTATTATTATTATTATTATTATTATTATTATTATTATTATTATTATTATTATTATTATTATTATTATTATTATTATAGATTTTCTGGACCCCACAGCAAGATGCAAGACCGCTACTTGGCGGTAAATTACATCTGCTGCCAGTGTCATTGTTACAATGTGACCAGCACCATCGTCGCGCGTAGGCAAGTGTGCGGGATTTCTGGTGATACCAATGACATACTTCCGTGCATTATTGACCTTATTATAGAGGTGTACAATTCGACGGTCAATCTCATTCCTACCGTTTATTTCAAATGTGTTTACATTTTTATTTATATGCCAGGAGAATCTACTGTAATCTAAGAACGTTCTCCGAAGGAAAAGATGGATGTTGAAAACGAACCCAGGAAAGATTAAAAATGATCGGTTTATGATCAGAATAAGTACATCGAAAATATATAGCCTGTTTCCAGTCATTCGACAGGGTCAGGAATAGAATGAATAAAGCCCCATCTAGCGGCGACAATAGGAATTGTGCCGGCTGTCGAAGCACTCCTCTGGGGCAATGATCGATGAATGACAAATGAAATGAAATATTGGACAGTGTTGCTGGAATTAATGATGACAGGGAAAACCGGAGTATCCAGAGAAAAACCTGTCCCGCCTCCGTTTTGTCCAGCACGAATGTCACATGAAGTGACCGGGATTTGAACCACTGAACCCAGCTGTGAGAGGCCGGCGCGCTGCCGTCTGAGCAACGGAGGCTCCTTATAAGTACATTATGAGTAAAATCAATTGGTCTCACCTCCTTTTACACCCCACCGCCGTTACGTTTATTTACCCCCCCCCCCCAAAAAAAATTTTAAAAGAAGGTGTGTTTCTTTATGTTTAAAGGAGATTCCAAACACCAATGTTTACGTCTGTTACCTTCAGCTTTGAGATATAAGTATCCCCATAAAAATAATTAACTCTTTTTTCACTTCCCTTCCCACTCCCCTCCCCCCCAGTAAGTGAATTTTCTTTAATAGTAAAGGATCTTCTAAATAGCAATTATCACGACTCTAACTTCTTCAGTTTTTGATTTATATGTCCTCATGAAAGGAATTCAACTCCTTTTCACTCCCACCCCCCAAGATGGTTCCCCCCACCAAAACGTGTTTTTCACTGTTTTTAAAGGAGATTCAATTACCAATTTTCACGTCCGTAACAACGTTAGTTTTTATTAGATGTATGTATTCTCATACAATTAAGTCAATTAATTTTTCAATTCTTTCGCACCCCCCCCCCCCTTCATTGGATTTTCCGAGAATACGTGTTTATTTACTTTTAAAGCAGATTCCAAATGTCAAATTTCACGTCTGTAATATCTTCATTTTTGAGATATCAGTAGCCTAATTAAAATAATTCAACACCATTTTCAATCACTTGTAACCACCCCCCTCCACCCAAGTGGTATTCCCGAAAACTAAAAGTACACGTTTCTTTATTTTTAATAGAGATAAAAATACAATTTTTCACTTCTGTAACATGTTAAGTTTTTTTAGATATACTGTAAAAATTCTCATTTTAAAATTTCACCCCTTTTTAGTTTCCCTTAAGTGGAGTTTCCAAAAACAAAACACCTATCCTTCTTTACATTTACAAGAGATTCCAAATACCCACTTTTTACGTCTGTAACATTTTACGTTTCTCAGATATTCTGTAGATATAGTCTTTCAAAAAATTCACCCCAATTTGTCACTCCTGTTTAACCGCCATTAATTGGATTTTCCAAAAGAAAAAATACGTGTTTCTTTATTCTTAAAGGAGATCCCATATACAAATTTTCAGTTCTGTAATATCTTCAGTTTCTGAGATATACGTATCCTCATTAAAGGCATTCAACCCATGATTCACTCTTGGGATCAAAATCCCTATTGGGATTTACAGTAAACAAAAAATACGCGTTCCTTTATTTTTAAGGGAGATCCTAAATACCAATTTCTTACATCTGTAAACTTTTAGAGTTTTAAGATGTAGACACACTCATTTTAAAAATTTACCCCACCCCTTTTCACCCCCCATTATTTGGATTT